>NW_007250123.1:1979-309092 GCF_000164805.1 Carlito syrichta
GACACACAGAAAAGCACATGTATACACACATACACATACAGAGAGAAAGAGAGACAGGGAAGAAGACAGACAGAGAGAGAGAGAGGAAAGGAGAAAGGGAGAGAGAGAGAAAAGAGAGGGAGAGAGAGGAAAGAGACTAGAGAGAGAGAGAGATTGTTCTTTGAAACCTGTATTTAGCAATGCCTGAAGCCATACATATTCACTTCTTGATCTTCCTAATTACATAAGCCAACAAATTCCCTTTCATGTCTATGCTGGTTTGAGCTGCTGTTCCTCTCATTTAAAATAGTAAACATCCTGACTAGTACTGCTATACAGGTTTGAGAATGAGCAGCATGCTTGTTAGAAAGGAAAGAGAACTATCCCACCCCCCACCGGCTTTCCAAGAACAAATTCTGTTCTTATATTACTGAGGAATGACTCAAGGGCATTGTGCTTACTCCTCTGCCATTCCTTTGATATACCTTTCTTGATGATCTCCTGTGACCCCATAATACGATTATAGACACTGATGATTTACAAGAAGTGAAAATTCAATTGGAATGATTCAAAGTGACTTTGATAAACTACAATCTGGGGGACATGTGTATTCTTGAAATACACATTTTCATTGATTACCTATGTTCCTAAGCAGTGAAGAGATGGCAAATTATAAAGTTTAAAACCATTACAGACAGGAATGGAGGAAGACTTTAAAATATGTTAGTAAATGATTGGAGCAAGATTCACCTAGTGAATATTCTAAAATGAATCTAAATTCCTATATGCCAAAATATCCATATCTCTTTTGAAATTTACACAGAAGAAAACTGAATGCTTAGATGAGTGAACGTCTGAACTTTAGATGGTTTTGCATTGGCTCAATTTACAGTTCATGACTCTATTCCCCAAATTATCCATTCTTCTGATCCTAAATTAAGGGCAAATTTGGACTCTACAACCTATTCTCTCCCTGGCCTATGAACTAAATGAGGATAAAAGAGATAAAAGCCAAGCCTCTACTTAATGACTTCTCTTAAAAGTTAAGAAACTGAGGTACAGAAAGGGCCAATATGCCTTGTCCAAAATCTTACAGCCAGTTAATAATAGAGTCATTTGGAAGTTTCCTGTCTTTTATTTTGAAAATGAGAATCACAGATGTTCAGAATGCTATATCTTATTATCAAGGGAAAAATAGATATGTCTTTTTTATTCAAACAGTAGTGGCTGGGAATGCTTAACTATTTCTTCAATTAGAGGAGATGACAGATAGGTGGAAAATGGGTTTTGTGAGACAAAAAGTGGGCCATTTCAAGAAAACAAATGCATTAGAAAGAGGATTTTTGAGACTCTACATGAACTGGAAGGCTTTTAAAACTATTTTTAAAAAAATCATTTAACCTGTTGTTCCCAGCTTCTATTTTACTCAGTTATGTAAGGAAGGGAAACTTCCAAAGGCAGTTACAATATATTGTCAAATTCTCTCTCTCTAGGCTGTTTTCAATTTCTTATCCTACTTTTCTTGTGCTCTCTCTCTATCTCTCTTACTTTATCCATGGAAATCTGACATACTGTCAAAAACCTCACCTTCTCATTCAACAATCCACTCAGCTACAGAAATTCATTTACATTTCTACAGCTGCCATATTGGTCTCTGACAATAAGAATCTGAACTCATTATGAATGAATTTGATTTAATACTGGCACAGAAATACTTAGGTTAAACTAAATACACCACACATCGACATTCTCAGAAATAAGAAAAGGTCATTTGGAGAAAAGCCTGAACCTAGTTCTCTTTTCTGATTCTCAAAACACAGTCACCACAGTGGAAAACCATAGCATTTGTATGTCCTAGGATCCTTTTTGTCACAAACTGGCTCTTTCACCCTGGGCAACTCACATCTTTTCGGTGGGCTTCTGTTCCCAACCATAAAAGAAGAGGTTAAGTTGAGAATTTACATACACATGAATCTGACAACCATTTGATGAATTCCTGCTATGCCCTGGACTTATATAATACACTAGTAAGAGAAGACAAGAAAATCATAATATCCCTGTCCCTCGTGGAACATTCCAGTCTAGGACTACGTTGATCTCTACCATTCAAGGCATTATATATTTATAAAGAGTCAGTTCTTCAGGAAATGTTGAAAAAAAGTTGTTCCTCACCCACTCATAAGCCAGAAGCAAGTACATAACCTATTTGAACCAATATTTCCAATTCTATTAGATCATTTCTTAAATACAAGTTTTCTTTTTTCATAAGTCACTATTATTCATTTTCAAAGAACTATGTAGGCAATGTTTTATGTTCTGTCATAATTCTTTTTACGTCACAGAAAAATCCATTACCCTCCTCTCCAAATTTTGAGGAAAATTCCACTAAAAAGTAAAAAAAAATTAGTTGCTATCTAGTACCTGTTCCCAAAAGCAGCCTTGAGACAGAAAATGTCATCCTCAAGGTCTCAGACAAGTGTGCAAACTAAAGTGAAAAAGTATGACAAGATTGGGATTGTGACCTGGGCTATTCTTTTTAGCTTCTCTTATTTTAACACAGAAACCCTAATTTCAGAGACTGGTCCTTCCCACAGGTAAAGCAAACTTAATAATAATAAGCAGAAGAAGATCCTGAAAGCAGAGGCCCAGTATCTGAACCATGAAGACAAAGATCCTTCGCATAGTTTTCAATCGTTCCTTGCTGGCACCACACTGTCTAGTCATATAAAGCTGTAATTGAAACCATGTGGTGTGTGCAGAGGGCTCATTATAGTCTCCTCCTGGGTAATCTCATGGCTGAGTCCTGTGGGGAGTCTCTGACAATCTTGGGGTCAAGATATCGTCGCTTAAATATGAGAAACTACACACTAAGTTGCCTCCTCAGGGAAAACAAAACTAGTTTGAATTTAGTGTGTGCAGATAAATACTTCTGTTACCAAGTATATGTTGATTATTTTATTGACATCCTCTGTAGAAGAGGAAACACATTTTATGAAACAGTTCAGTGATTCATTTTGTAATATAAAGGTAGCAGCTATAACAATTTTTAAAATAGTGATTTTTATAATAAAAAGTAAGAGGCTGTATATTCTTGCAAAATATTTCATTAACAATGGATAGCAACACATTAAAGAGTCAGAACAGTAAAATATGATGTGATATTAATAGTAATATCCCACAGAGAAACATCCTTAGCTTTTGACTAATAAGTCATACCACCCAGTAAGGTATCTAATTTAGCACAGAGTGAAAGTCGTGAAAATCAAACTGAGTTAGTGCTGATGGAGACTAAGGGGAAAGTTGAAAACATACATTCCAGTTCAAACCTGGGCCTTTCTTGTGAGCTGAGATCATTTGGAGCCCCGGAAGTACTTCCTTTTTTTCTAACTCTCCCTCCATTAGTTATTTCTTAAGAATAACCAACTTAGAAGAACCCATGGAACTCAGAACACAAATACACACATATGGAAAAATCAAAGAACAAGCTTGTAATTCTGACAGTCTTACTTCCTGCATCTACCCATCATAAATTCAAGAAATATTTATTGAGCATCAAATAAAAGACACAGTTCTTGGTGCAAGTGAAGTAATAGGAAATTAGACAAAGTCCTAACTCTCATGGGCGTATATTCTAGGGGAGAGGTCATTAAATGGCAAACAATAAGATACGTTCTGAAAATAATAAGCAATGATGGAAATATAATTGCATGGAAGTATTATTGCATGTGTTAAAGGATTCCTTAACATAGAGGAAGAGACATTTGGACTGTCTTCTCAATGACTATCAAAACATATCTTGTGGAAACCCAGGGGATAATGTTAAAATCGCCAAGAAGCAAGTACAAAGGCCCTTGAACTAAAATGAGTTTGCATTTTTTGAAGAAAATGAAAACAGTTTTTAAATAGAGAAGAAGAAGAAGAGATAAAATATTTAAAGTTATAGAAGTAGGAAGGGGATAGAAAACAAAGATATTTGAAAACTATGTGAACTACTTTTCCCATCATCTATCTATCCATTCATTCATTCATCTATCTATCCAACCATCCATCCACCAACTCTGTGCCTTATACTCCATAAAAGGAATGCTTTATTTCTTTTCTTCTCATGATAAGATTCTGGTTCCACTCAGTACACATCAAAAATTAGAAAGTACCAAAACACAAAAGAATACAATTATTTTAAAATCTATCCTTCCATCTACCTACCTGTCATCCATTTCTTATCTATCATCTATGTATGTATGTATGTATGTATGTATGTATGTATCTATCTATCTATCAGCTATCTGTCTGTCTTTCATCTATCAGTCTGTTTGTCTGTCATCTATCTACCTACCTATCTATCTGCATAGATATGTGTGTACTCAGCCACAAACACAGCCCAGCTCAGCTGCTGTTACTATCCAGAAGGTAACCTTCACTCCTGTTGAGGCACTATGTCTGCAGGGAGTCTGGAGCCACCACACATGGGAGCCTGGGAGCATCCCACCCACCTTCACCTCCTGCTCACCATAAATCCTCATTATCATGTTGTCAGCACTGGAGTCTGTTAACCTCTTCGGTGCTCAGGCTGTCAGGTAGGAGCTGCTTATTAATTTGCCAATGCTTCATTTCATTGTTGTCTGAAATATCAAACTATGTTTTTTCACATCCCAAGGACTAGTGCTAAGTATGCCAGTGAACAAACATCACAGCTGCCTACATTCTTTAGCTTTTACACCTAATTTGACCACAATGCAATTTTAGTTGAGAAATTAATTTAAGGTTTTTAATTGTCCCACATCAAATTTTTTTAGTCAACCTTTAAAAACATATAAATGCTTTAACACAGTGATAAGAAGGCACAAGTAAAATTTCTTTATAGGTTAAAAACAATTAGAACACATATGAAAGTAAAATATCTTTACAAGTGGTGGGCTCTTGTTTTTCTTTTATATATGTATATATATTTGCATTATTCTGCTACTTAGAATAGGTTACGAACCACAAGAACTTGCCTTAGTAAATCTTCTAATCATTCTGCAGCTGCCATGGAAACTCACATGCAAGTTTACACCATGCATTATAAAGTGATATTACTGAAATTAAGGAATTCTAGCTCCTATTTATTTGAGCATGTAAACTTTCTTAGTACGTTTCTGCAAAACCACTTTCTTTGATAATAAATGCATTTAATTTTCATTCTAACAGGGTATGTATTGCTCCCTGGTGCTATGTGTTGGCTGACAGCATCAGCTTTTGCACATCCCTAATCAAATTTTATCTAACAAAAAGCTGAACTAAGCATATTTGTTTTCCTATTTATAGCAGCAAGTGCTTACATAACATATGAGGTAGCAAGATTTTTAAAAAACTGATCCAAATCTTAAAATGCATCCGTTATGTTTAGTTTAAATAAAAGCTATGTTCTCCCATTAAACAAGAATATTAAAAACAATTGGAGACAGACAGTAGCTTATTGCTTATTTTCCAACCAGTATAATCACAGTGTTCAGCCACAATAAAATAGAACAGCAGGCAGAAATTTATTGCTTGTGGGGAAAATTTTCTTCCACCACCCTCCCCATTTGCACAATTGCCCTGGCACTAACTCCCCTCTCGCAGGCACGGTGTCTTTGGTCACACTGGTACAGTAATGAATTATTACAATGCAGCCAGTGGGGGTGGGGGGGCATGCCATTGTGCTGCATATAAGCAGTGATTTTGCCATATCAATAATTCTGACTGCCACTGGGAACCACTGTAGCTGAAACAGATGTTTCATGTTGATAAGTAGGGACTGGGAAAGGAATTTTTATCCCACTGTTCATTTTTCTCGATTTCCACTACCCATACCTGGCAGCGGCTCCTCCAGTACAGCTGTCTCTTGCAAGCCAATCTGTTCAATCCAGGCTCCTAGGTCTCATTTCATAAATCAAACTCAGCCCTGGACAAGCCCACAATCTCAGAGTACTCTTGCTGCTTTCCTCAGTGGAAACGCCTCTGTCACAATGAGAGACGCTGGGCCAATTGTGCTTAAATTAGTGCATTGTCACAATTCATTAAGAAAGACAGCATGGGCTGGGGATCTTTTCTGGTATACATTAACCGTTTAGTAGAGAGAGAGAGTCACATATGTGGCATTTTCCACAAGGCATTCACCTTCAAAGGAAGCATTTGGGAGAAAGCCCAGACTTTCTATGGGGAAGCAGTTCCATGGGATGTGAGTGGGGTCGGGAGCTTCTCTTCACTTTTGTAAAGCACTCCCTGGTCCTCTTTACTGGAAATAAGACTTTACTGGCTCAGCCTCAAGTAAGAGATGCTTATCCAAGTCTAAGTTGTAACAACTCAGGTGTTCTGTAAGGATCAAGAAAAAGTATTGTTAAGTTCTCTGGGGAAGAAAGAAAAAAAGCCCCCAAAACAAAACAAAACAAAACAAAAAACAAAGACAAACAAATAGAACTCAGGTCCAAGCTATTTTAACATTCTTTAATGTAGAACAATTTAAATGCAATTTAATCCACTGAAATAACTAAATACATGTCATGTCATGATAATAATAAAATAGCTATCATTTATTAAGTACCAGGGTCGGGACTATGCCAGATTCTTAACACATATTGCTTTATTTGATTCATGCAATGATCTTTGGAATGGGATTTGCTATCTCCATTTTACAGAGTGGAAAATTAAGGTTGAGAGACATTTTAAGACTTACCTGGTGTACACAGTAAGCTTTAGACTCAGGTCTACTAAGTTTTAAAGCTTGCTCATTTGTTATTCAAGCTGAGCATTCCAAATACGAAAATTCCAAATCTAAATTCTCCAAAATTTTAAACGTTTTGAGCACTGACATGGTGCTCCAAGGAAACACTCATTGGAGCATTTAGGATTTTGGGACACTCAACTGAAATAATGAAAACATTCCAAAATCTGAAAAAAAAAATACAAAATTCGAAACACTTGTGGTTCCAAGCATTTGAAAAAGGGATACTCAACCTGTATGTAATTCCTAGTAAGTATTTATGGGTGTGTATGTGTGTGTGGGGTGTGTGTGTGTGTGTGTGTGTGTGTGTGTGTGTGATAGTTCAGAGATTGACATGGGGTAAGTGAAAAATCAGCACACTAGCTAAGCCACAAAAATTAGGCATCAAATGGGAGTCAATTCTCCAAAAACATTTAGGTGTTCACTGCATAATTTTTACAACTTTACTGTATGATTGAAGATAGGCATAATAAAATGTTGAGAAAAAAGGTTAGAAATAATAATTTAGGCAAATTACAATAAGAGAAGGTGAAGGTAGGATCTGGACTTCTTGAAACACTGCTAATGCTTAGCAATGGATCAGGTCCAAGTAATATATTTAAAATGGTATAAGAAATTAACACAAAGTTACTGGCCCAGGAGATGTGTGTATAGAGCATCAAATTATAAACTGGATGGTGGAGTGACTTAATCCATGCCAAACAAACAGAAGAAATGCATAACAGGCCACTACTTGTATTTGTAGATCTCTTTCTAGGCTTTAGAGGTAGAGGACCAGGAGGGAGTGCTGATATAGACTAGTCAGAATGACTTCCAGTCTGGTCTGGACGGATCTAATCAATAGGTAAGAAATGAGGTAGATAGATTTTCAACGTCCACTCAGCTTTCAGAGTTCATGAGGTGAAAAAAAAAAAAAAGAAACCAACTTCAAAATGCTAAACTCAAACTGTTGATAAATCTTCCTTGATCTCAATTCAAATCAAATAATTTTTTAAAAATCAGTCAATGTTTAACATTTTTGTCAACAAGTCATTACATTTAGAAGCAAGATGATTTTTTGAAGCAGAGCAGCTGCCGTCCAATTGAACAATCTATCACTGAACCAGCAGCCGAAGATGCCCATTTAACCCCAAGAAAGTTTCATCATTTCACCTCAGCGTTATCATCTACAATAACACCATTTAGCCATGGCAATTGGCATGTACTCATGCACCGAGAAGAAACCAAGCAAGGCTGAACAGACTGCAGTCAAGAATGCTACAATGAAATGGCTTCTCTCCCTTTCTCTCTCTCTCTCTCTCTCTCTCTCTCTCTTTTTTTTTTTTTTTGAGTTGGAGTCTCACTCTGTAGCCCAGACTGGAGTGCAGTGGCCGCTCCAGGCCACCGCAGCCTCGACCTGCTGGGCTCCGGCGATTCTTCCGCCTCAGCCTTCCAAGTAGCTGGAACTACAGGCGCGTGCTACCACACCCGGCTAATTTTTTAAAAAAATTTATTTATTGTAGAGATGAGGTCTCGCCTGCCCAGGCGGATCTCGAACCTGCGGGCTCAGGCAATTCACTCACCTAGTCTCCCAAAGGCGCGGGATTATAGGCTGAGCCACCGAGCCCGGCTCCCCTTTCTCTTTCTATTCCATTTGTGGTGCTTAGACCAGGGGTGGATTAGGCAGACACACCATGGAGTAAATGAAGTCCCAGCCATCCCTCCGTGTCTCCCAGAGCAGACAAGCAATGTTGAGGGGTTGGAAGACCACAGGCTGTGGATTCTGAAGCCTGGGTTCAATTCTGCCTTTGCCATACCCTGCCTAGGTGTGCGACTCGATCACTCAGTTTTTCCATGTGTTAAAAGGGAAAGGCAAGATTGACTTGTAGGTTATTGGGAGGACAAAATGTATGTTCAGGACCCCTTTAAAACAGTTTTTATTATTTGATACTGTTCTAACAGTTCTCACCTCTGCCTTGGAAAGAATTGCTATATAGCTTTGAAACTACTTGCTTATGCTTTCCTTTCTGAGCTGCATAATCATTATTGGCAGGAAAACTTTACTCATCTCCAATGTACCCGGCCAGAAGTAGGGCAAAACCTGATATAAATTATATGATAGCATATGATAATAAATATACATAAGATGATATATAATAAGCCTGAAATATAATAAATTAGTGTCTCCATAATGAAGAAATGATTGACTTACACTTCTCTCTAATTATGAAGATGCTAGACAAGGCACTTGCTAATATTTGTGTTACTTACACTTTAGGAGACAGGGAGACATTGGAAGATGCTTTTGAATACTACTATCAACACTACTACAAGCAGGTAATATTGATGGAGCACATGCTATATACCAGCCCTTCCTGAGTGCTTTATGTATAATAACTCTTAATGCTCACACCAACCCTATAAAGTAGGTAACATTATTATATCCATTTTATCAAATAGGGAAACAGGCACAGAGATGTTGAGTCTGTGATCGCTTAAACAGCAATGAGAAAAATGAGTACAATAAAGTGTCGATATCGAGTTTGAGTAGACTTGTTTTGTGGTTACTTTTCTAGAAACATTTTCAGGACAATAATTTGTTTTAATACTTGCCCAAATGCTTATTTATGGCAGAAGTTTACTAAGTTTTTATTCAGTACCAGATATGGAGGCTAGAGATTAGAAAAGACACAGAGTCCTCATCCTATTTGCTGGCCAGCATAAATTCTTACAAGTATATTCTCTGCAAAAAATTACTGCAAACAAGGTGATAGGAACTAGTGGGAGTTGGAGAATTGCAACAATTTTCGGAAAAGAAATCTGGTTTTATTTATTTTAGGGTGAGTAATCTACTTCAAGTTCTTTCTCTATATGAAATATAAGAAGGTATGCTTCTTTTAACTTGCAATTTTTTCAGGTGTGATTATTTTTTGATTTTTAGATACTTGCCTACAGTAATTTCTGATTTTTCTTCAGACATTTCATTAGTTTTATACTGAACCGTAATTGTCCCCAAATATCTGATTTTTTAAAGCTAAATTGTTCATTTGTTATATATGGAAGTCACCAGTGTCACTTTTAAATTAACGACTGTGTGTGTATATGCACATGCATGCTGGTACATGCTTGCATGTACACGTGTATGATTTTGAGACAGATCTATCAGATACCAGATGTGTGGAAATATGAAATAAAGTTAATATTATGTTTCTTGAGATTTTGATTGTACTTCTTTATGACTAAGACATGCTGTTAAAATATGAGGCTGATAGTATTTTCTTGAATTAGTAGAATCTCTTGAGACTATCTTACTTATCTACCACCATAATACCAGTCACTATGAGTTAAGGAAATATAAAATATAATTATTAAACATTTATGTGCCAATGAATATGCTAATATTTTAATGCCATTTTAAGTAAGTCTTTTTGAACTTAATGAATTAACTTACTGGGATAAAAAGACAGATGTTTTGAGTAATCATAAGACAGATTTCTTACCATTAAATTAAACACTACAAAAATCCATAAACCATAATTTAGCTGTCTTTTTTATTTTAAAAGTTGAAGAGTTACTGGGTAAAATAAGCTTCCCTTTCCTGAGTTAAAGGAGATGTTATTTTAATAATAAATTAGAATATACAGAAAACAAAATACATGGTTTAAATTAGTGTTTTCTGCTGGGCAAAATCTTTTTCAGAAGTATTTTACTATGATCTTAACCTCTTTTAGGAAACAACAAATGTTTTATATGTTTAGAATTCTATGATAACTTTCTGACATTATAATACATCTGCTAAGAGAATTATTAAATGTTTCAATATAATAAAAACACAGAATCCATGTATCTGTTCACAATCTAGGTATCAAATTTTCAAAATGAAGTCTACGGCAAGTTACATGTATAGTACACCGGGCATCAGCAGCTCTTTTCTGTAAAAGGACAGAAAGTAAAATGTTCAGCTTTATATCAGATAGTCTCTGTTAGAACTTCTCAACTCTGCTTATGTAAGGTAAGCAGCCAGAGACAGTACATAAACTAATGGGATTTTCTTGTTTGTTCTAGTAAAATTTTATTTACAAAAATAGATGTTAGTCTGGATTGGTATTTAGGCACTAATTTGCCAACTGCTAGTTAGACTAGTATCACCAAATGTATGTGGACGCCAGCCATACTGCATGCAGACTCACTTTCTTGGGTTTCATGAGTCATTATTTCAAGGAGTAAAACAAATGGAGAAAAAGTTGTGCTATTGAGATGTCCTCACCACTTGGAAGACTCTCACAGAATAACTTTATCTTCTCCTTCTTGACATAAATGGCCAATTTTCAAAGGCCATCAATCAGTATGACCTTTTGTGCATTTGCAAACTTCTGTACATACTGCAACTTCATTTTTAGTCCAGAAAGGATACTGGTTAACAACTCTTTCCTGTGTAAGCAAATTGAGCAACTCCAAGTCAATGACACCTGAATAATTGGGGCAGGGTTCCTGTGTCTTTGTAACCAGCTCATGTTAAATTTGACAGAGATGCTCACATAAATAGCAGACTTCTTGCACTAAGGGTGTTAGGGGTAAGAGCTCTCACTGAAAATTTAACCACATTATGCAATTTCTCTTTTTAACTCATCTAATTATTTCAAGACGTAGGCAAATGATGCTATTTTTGAAAAAATGCTTCAGAGAACTCTTAAATCTCTAATATAAGTTAAGATCTTTTAAAAATTAATTTTCATAATTTTTCTTTTAAATGTCAAATTCCTAATTTACTTTAAATAAAATTAAATTCTTAATTTACTTTAAATAAAAATGGAAGCCAGCGATATTTGTTAAAAGGATATAGTTTTTACTCTGATAACAGTAGCAAAAAACATTAAACTTCTCTATCAACAATATCAAATGTTGGTGAGATTGTGCAGGAATGGACGTTTCCTGTGCTGCTAGTGGGAGCTTGCATGATATCATTGCTTTAAAGGCAATTAGGCAATAAATATTAAAATGAAAAACTGATATTTCTATAATCTAGCAAATCCATTTCTAGTTATTAGCCTTAAATAACCCACTCACATAAATGTGCAAAGATATTTATCACAGCACTTTGTGTAATAAAAGAATATTACAAATAGTAGAACATTCATCAATAGTAACCAGTTGAATGAAATATGAGTCATTCATGTCATGTAATGCTACAAACAGTTAAAAGTAGTGAAATCCAGTAATGTGTCAACATGTCATGAATAGATCTCAAAAAACATCATCAGATGATAAAACAAGTCAAACAATGATGAGAATTTATAGAAAGGATTATCTGTAGGGAGGTGAGGGAGAGGCCTGAGTTTGCATATGTAGGGCTTTCAGGGTAGAGGGAATTGTTTAACAATATCCTAATTTTTAAAAGAAGAATATATTCCTTTTTCTTTTATTTATTTTATTTTCTTTGGCATAAATAATTTTTTTAAGTAAAGGCCTGAGGCCTAGAGAGTTTAAAAGATTTACCCAAGGACACATGCTAAGCAAGTGGCAAGGAAAACACCAGATTCTAGAGGAACTCAGCAGGGGATGCTCCAGCTGTGCCCTTTCTCTGTAGCTGCACATCCTTCCAAGAGAACATATATGAACTCATCATCACAAGAGAAGTACAGAAACTCATTTCCAGGAGGGGTAAAATAAAAGTATTCCGAAGTAGAAAACAGTGAAAAACCTGCTCTTTAGAGAAAGGCTTCTTTCACCCTTCATCAACACATCATGAAGGTGGAAATAATTTTCCTTCCTTTCATTTCTACCCAAGAAGAAGGGTTAAGACCACACCACAGGAATACATATCAGCCACAGCAACTTATCTGCACATGAAATAGAGAACAAAAAATTACTTTACAATTGATTTTCCTCATTGAACTATAACAAAAGGGGATTTCTGGGGTTCAGTTGATAAAAAAGCAGAAAAAATAGCCAAATAAACCCAAATTACATTTAATGAAGTACATGCTGATAAAGTGTGTGAGATGTTTGATGAGTGACTTCCAAAAACATCCGCCAATAGAGTCATATGGAAACTTTACCTGAAAAATGAAGTTGAGGGGACACAAAGGATAGAAAATTATTGTCAGCTTTAGCTAATGTAGAGACAGGCAATAGCCAGTGGCTAATGCTAAATTCATTTCAAATATTACCTGTCTCCCCCAAAGCTGATGAAAACATTACTTTTTAGTATACAGTCAGCATATGGAAAAAGTTGCTTTCAGCTGAGCTTGGAGGAAAAAAAGTTAATATTCAAGTACACATTAGATTAATACCTAGGAAATCCAAAGGGCAATTAACTCTCCATGAATGAGAGCAGTCCTGGAAAGATTCTATGCATGGGTGAACATGCAAGCATTTTCAAAGCAGTCCCCTCTCCATCTTTAGGAGTGGGGTGGGAAATGGAGGCCTCCTGGGTCATTAGCTTGCTGGGAAGTTGGGATGGGGGTTAGCAAATAACAGTTTGGAACACCCATATGCTGGTCCAGAAAAGCCAGCTGGAGTCCTCTATGTGATCAGAACTAATTACAAATGACCTATTGAATACAACTATATGATGCTGCCGTGCTAATTCGCTACACACTGTTGACTTACTTGAACTCCTGGCTTATCGACTGAATACACTGTAGATGCTCAAAAAGTTAGGAGAAAGAAGGAAAAAGGAGAATAGAAAGAGAAAGAGACTCAAAAACAGGAAAAGAGAAAAGAGGGAGAGAGGAGAAAAACAGAAGACATAAGAAAAAAATTAAAAGAAGGGTAAAAGGTTGTCCAGGACTAATACCACATAGTGCCTTTTATTATTTGGACATTGAATAGTCAGCATAATATTGAGAAGAAATATTCTAGATACTTCATTTTAATTCTCCATTATACCATACATATGTGTCACTTGAACAGAAATAATATGTACTCAAGACTCCCATAATCTGTTCCTATATTCATAACCAGTGTGACACTCTTTGCTTCTAAGCATGGAAACTCAGTGCAGGGATCCAGGAAGACATTTCCAATGGGCTGGAGTTGGCACTCTAGATGCACACTATTTGCCATCTCTCTATTAGGATCATTGTCTTAATTCTAAATTTCATTTAGCGTTGAAGCTCTTATCTCAGGAAACTCATTGTACTATGGCAATTCTATTTAATAACCAAAGAATTTTATTTCATTAAATTGTTATAAGTAGAATGATCTCAATATATTATTTAAGAGACATGAAAATATGACCGTGTTGTCCATAGTTATCTCATTAAAACAGAATCTGGTTATAACCTATAAAGGTCTGGGTAGACAATTTTTAATATAAAATCTATTTACTGCAAATAAATTATGTCCTAAAACATTACATTGTGGTAATTGGGGAAAAGTTAAGGCTACTATGTAAAACAGGACATTTTTCTCACTATAAGAGATGGTCAAAGATATAAATTAAATTATATAATGCCCTTATACTGTAACTGAATTTGAATTGGCAATAATGCAGTATAGATAAAATGTTCTTTCTTCTTAGATGTGGTCTTGGTAACGATTTAGAATGATTTTATACTTTTCAAGAAAAATATAGGTAGTTAAGAATGCTTCATGACTCTCAGACAAAGTGGTAAATATCCTTAAAATGCCATTGAATTCTTCCTGACTTAATTCAAGAGAAGAAGGAGCAGCAAATGGATAAAGAAGAATAATGTCATAAATAATATTTCACAAATTGAGAATTTACTACATGTCAATCTATTATGTATTTATATGCAATGTTATATCAATTCATGCATAAATTCTAGGGAATTGGTATATTATTCCAGTTTTCAGAGGAAGACAACAGCCTAGGAAGGTTAAGTAAGTTTTCAAATATAACAATAAGCAGGGGCAGGATTCCATCTGAGGTATTTTCATCCTTAATTTTGGTGCCCTCAACAGTTGTTGAATCATTGAATCACAGCTCTGGAAGCAATCTGTAGACATTTGTGTTTCTTAGCCACAAAAGAAAGTTGAGCATCTCTACAAAGCGAATCATCTTCTTTGCAAGTCTTCCCATTTAGAGCAGACAGGTGTTCTATGATCTTAGAGCTTCTAAATACATTTGCAAAAAGTTATCAGCCTACATTATTTCATCAAGATATAACATAAGTGCTACCTTCTCCATAAAAGGTCACCCAATCACCTCTGCCTCCTTTGAAAAATTCAGTGCTGACTCTCTCATGTGGTACATGTATAAAATTTTGCTTGGTTGCTTTCCTCATAGTAGAACCTGACAAAGTACATTGTAGGGACGCCATTAAAAATATTTGTTCAAGCTTCATTTGATATGCTGATTGCATAGTGGCACACCTAGAAGGTCATCATTTTGTAAGCAAATTGTAATCAGTTTTTTATGTGCTAGGTTTTGAACATGAAGAGGTAAGAATGGAGAGGCGATAGATACTCCCTAAGGGGAAAAACAAACAAACAAACAAATAAACAAAAAGGACAAGACAGAGGAACAATTTAGGGATTCATGCAGGAAAAAGTACATATTCAGTCTGGATGGGGTACAGGTTTCTTAACAAAATGGAAGTTGGAAAGACAGATTGAAGGTAGATTATCAGGTAATGTTTTATGTGGAGACATTGCACACACTGTATTATTCTGTGGAATATTAATAAATAATGATTGAGAAAGGGCATTTTGGAAGACATCATTAAAGCAATGTCGTCTCTGTTGGAACTCTGAAGACTTCAGCATATTGCAGGCATTGAATATGTAGCACTCTCCAGATCCCCCAGATCATATTACCCTCCCCTCCCCAAGAAAAAACTGATAAGACTTACAATAGGAAACTATTCTGCCTAATGGAAAATTGCTTAAGAAAATAGACAGATGATCCTTAAACGAGGTAACAAAAATTAATCAAGGTTGGATCACCTTGATATATGGCTACCATGTTGGCATTCAACTACTATATAAGTTCTTGTAACCCAAGTGGTTCTATCTGCTGTTTTGCTAATTTCTGGACAAGAAGGTAGTTGGGTCAGTCATGTAGCATATTCAACTCAATCTTCACATTAATCTAAATCTGTATCTATAATTTTCTATCTTTTTTCCCATAAGGTCAAAGAAATTCACAGAAGTTGAACTAGACATGCAATATCTTTGTGTATGAGTAGATACTGCCAATAAATAATAATATATTATGGCTTCATATTCTGTTTTAAAACTCAGCTACTTTATGAATATAAAGTCATAAATTCAATATTTTTTCAAATAGTTCTAGAGTCCTTATACTAAACCTGGTAAAATTCACAGATAATATATACAGTATTGTATTGCATGTTTCTTAATCATTTTAAATAATTTTTTAATAATTGTTGTTTGAACTATGAAGTTCAATAATTGAACTAAAGCTCATTTTTTGAGATTGCATCTGAAATAGGAAATAATTACTTATTTCAAAAAATTTGGCTTGGTTATTTTGAGAATAAAGCATTAATAAAAATTATAACTTGTAGTTTAAAAATGTTTTCATATGTTATTAAATTGTTTGATTATCTTAATGCATTAACATAATTTCAAATATGTACTTATTTAATAACAGTTTATATTAAGATATATTAGAATATCTGAAAGGTAAGCTGTCCATCATGTTAATTAAAACTCATGTTCATATTAATTTTTTTAATAAAGAGAGAAAATGATTCCAACACAAGATAATTCAAAGGTATATGATACTGATAATTTTGTAGTTACATCAACGTCTTTTTATTTAAAAAAACATATTTGAGTTACTCCTGGATGTTTCACACATCTACACATATTGTACTTTTTGAAAATATAGCAATTTAAATATCAGGAAATTTAAAAAGATAAAACGGTAATATCATTATCTGAAATACGATATTTTGTAGCAAAATATTTTTTGAGTTTATCATTTTTTGATTTCTATAATATTTATATTACATTTTCACTTTTGGAGATAAAAATAAATATGGAAATGATTTAGGTTTATATTCCTGTTTGGTAGGAAGATACCAACAGTTCAAATGTCACAATGTTCTATTTTTAGGTATTAACTATATTCAGGCTTTAGCTCAAGAAAAAAATAAATTCAGTAAAATATACTCCTTAAATTGCTTCGATTTAGCTTACAATTAGAAGCTCAAAAAATTTAAGAACATCAATCAAAAGCATAAAAGAAGAAAAAATTGCTCAAAAAATGAATAGCATGAAGAGAAAGAGTCTAAATACTAGTCTGAATCTCAAACTGCCAATGCTACCCTTCTTGAGTCTAAGTTCTAAAATTAATTTTAAAGCCTTTTTTGGTTGTTTTCTTATAACAGTGTCTAATATAATGCACTGTGCACAGAAGCCATTAAAAAATGTTGATTCAAGTATCTATACTGAGTAGAGAACTCACAGTGTCTGGAACATGGCCACAATATTTAATCTGTATTAAAATTCACTTGAAACCAATAAATGCTTTATAAATTCACTTTCAGGGCAAAGCATCTGGGTTACCTGCTGTTAATACATTTTTTAAGGGGGAAAATATAGAAATGCATATGCTTATTTTTAAAAATTTATTCAGTGTTTATTATCGAATTTCAATTAATCCTTTTGGAAGTGAAACAACATGAATTGTTTTCTTTTGGCAGAGCAAAACAAAACAGAAATTTACTAAGCTAAATGTTGTATTTTAGAACACTCTAATCAACTCTCATATTTCCCTTAAAACATTGAGGCATTTGTTTGTATTGATTTGATTTATAAACAATCTAACCCGAGATTCAATCGTTGTCCAAAGTTCCATAATATATGAAAGTCTCAATTTCAGGGCAGGTGGGGGGAATTGCTAAGCATTACACTCCACCTAGCCACTTTGACATTTGCTGAAAACAGTTTGATTTTTTTCCTCCTTTGTAAATAATTTTCAAGAAGTGTGGAGGAAATGAGGGGGAAAGGTAGCATTTAAAAGTTAACCAGAATAGAAAGGAAAAAATGTTTTTCACTTATGAAAAGCAGTACCAATAATTATTCAATGAATTTGGAAATCAACTCCAACAGAGAAGTATATGAGATTCCCGCTGATATTGGTCATCTGAGAAATAATGATTTATTGCTGTTTGGTATATGCTTACTTACGTGAATACAATTTTCCACTGTGGAATCAAAATAAAATAAGTGTTCCAACTGCTTGCAAGGTTTCTTCAAAGAGACGAAGAGAAACAAATTGGGCACTAATGAGTGCGTTTAGCAAAGCTGATTCATTCTGTGACTGTGAAGTGCACAATAAGGAAAAGAAAAATATGCAGTGGGGTTACCTTAACCAGTTTTTATTTTCCCAGAACAGAGAAGAAATGATAAAGGCTATATCTATGGAAATGATAATTTAGAGGGACATTAGAAGCCATTGCTTTTCAATCTTTTACTGTTTCATGCTGAAAAACTCAAATGCTGGTAATTCAGATTTAAATACAACAAGTTCATGCTGATGATGAGTTGTTTTATGGACATAAACCACTCACTGGGCTTTCCCAAGTTGGGATTTTCTCATAAAAATCTATGGTGGCAAGTGAGTAATTGAACAGGGGTAAGACTATTTCCAGGAGAGGTTTTATTGTATTAGAGCTGAACATCTATATATTTTCTCCTACCTTGGTCATTATTTTCCTCAAGTGTAGATATACACTTAAAATTCAAGTTTATAGAAAGCATTGAAGCTTCCTTCGATATAATGAAAAAACACCTCAGAATCATAAGTTAAGTGTAAAGTGGTAATGGTTCTCATTGCAAATACACAAATGATGAATAGTCTTATTTTAGTCTTATGACATAGTCGTGAAAATATTATTTGCAGGTATTCTGTATGAGCAGTGAATATCCTTTTAGAAACTGGCCAGGTGTGGTGGCTCAAGCCTGTAATCTCAGCACCTTGGGAGGCCGAGGTGAGAGAATTGCCTGAGCTCAGGGGTTTGAGACCAGCCTGGGCAACTTGGTGAGATCTCGTCTCTACAATAAATAAAAAAAATAAGCCAGGTGTCATACCGCATGCCTGTAGTCCTGCTACTTAGAAGGCTGAGGCAGAAGGATCCACTGAACACAGCAGGTCAAGGCTGCAGTGGCTGTGAGCATGCACTGCACTCCAGCCTAGGCAACAGAGTGAGACTCTGACTCCAAAAAAAAATAAAATAAAAGTAGGTGGTAGGAAATATGAGTTTAGCTTGTCATTTCTAAGTTGTGATAAATATGCACAGGGATAGATAAATTGATAAATGTCTGTAGTTGTGCATAGGGATAGAATTGTATAGGTAAGTATATACACATATCTATTTTAAGACTGAATGCCATCTATTTTGTAGAAAACACTAATTAGACAAGGAGAAAAGACACATATGACAACATAATGCAAAACAACTATTTTACATTTCCTTCCATTTGAACCTTTCCAGAATCTTGGGTTTGTTAAGACATAGTCTTATTTTTAATAAACAATTTTCTTCACCTTCTAGCAAAGATTTTTCATGTATTTCCCCCCTTGTTTTTTTCCTAATACTTGAGGTACACTTTTGTCCTAGGTTTAGCATTCTAAAGAAATTTTCCTGCCTTCTTTGCCATCAAGTTAAATATGGGGAAACCAAACTAACCTATTTTGTAATTCTCTTCTGAAAATACCCTTCTTTTTCACAGGCTGATATTAACCATGCAATGAAATAAGGTATATCATTTCTTTCCTATGTAATGGCTCAGATAAAAAAAGTTAGTAATTGTCTTAATGACCTACAATCTAAATGTTATGCCCTCACTACGAGAATTTCATAGCAATATTATGCCCTCACTACGAGAATTTCATAGCAATATTATGGCTACATGAACAATAAAGATTCGTAGTTCATTTGTTTTATATTTAAAGGTTTAACTTCTTTATGTAAAGCTTTAGGTTTAGAACTCTTCAAATAAAGAGAAGATTCGCCAGGCTTTGAACAAGGTATTCTGCATCATTAAAATTCTTGAATTTTTCAGATTCCATAAAGTGATCAGCTTGCAAAGAAATATTGAAAAGATGGCATAGGAGCAGATTACTTATTTCTATTTGCTATTACCTGTACTCTTGAAAACTGTGGACCAAATTATCAGCTAGGTGTTTTTTGGCTCTGACATTTGTACGCAGAATGAATGATTTTGAATTATAAATGGTTTAATAGAAGAAACTTTTTGAAAGCTGTCATGGTAGAGTTTAACGGATATATTATCAATGGGAAAAATGTCCATTTAAAAAACCCCTAAAGCCCAAACCTGTTTTGGGATTCTGTTTGTTTGTTTTGATTTTTGCTGCTAGGGCAGCCCCATGGGGCCACTTAATAGGCTGCACCACTTCCCATTCTCTCTGGTTATTCCAGTTGTGATGGCACTTCCAGCGGAGAATAGCTAAAATTAACAGACAGTAAACCAGACCCCCTGCCATCTCTAGAGACCCAAATGCCAGGAATCTCAGAGAAAATTGTCAAAAATTTCAGATATTAAGGAGAGGAGGAGAGCACAAAATAAACTAATGAATGGCCTAGGCTAGAGAACCAAATGGACACTTAGGAAAGACCTAAATGAATACCTACATTTGTTGAATGTTTCCAGTAGTTTATGTTGATTATTTTATTTAATCTCTATCACATCAGTTACAATGATTGTAATGCTGTCCATTTTTCAGATAGCAAAACTGTGGCTTAAGGGAGGGAAGTAGCAAAGTCAGTATTTACTCTTAGTAGATTTCTACATACATTCTTATTTTAAATGTGAATTATACCATATTACTCCCTTCCATAAAACATTCCAATGGTTTCACTTCAACTTAAAATAAAAACTCATACATCATGGCATTAGATGATCTGCCCCTGTGCTCTCATCAGTTTCATGTCTTATGTCGCCCAGCTCATCCATATAAAGTCTAGGGAGCTTCCCTTTCCTTTCACTACCACTCCATATTTATTGTTTCCAGGACATTTGGGCATGTCATTTTCTCCCAGGTTTCCACATGGCTATCTTCTTTTTGTAATTCTCATGTTGGCTCACATGATATATTTTCAGAGAAAATTTCCCTGAATTTCCTGAAGAAGACCACCACTGCTCTCCACATGTTATATATATATATATATATATATATATATATTTTTTTTTTTTTTTTTTCGGACAGTGTCTTTTTCTGTCACACTTGCTAGAATGCAGTGGTATGACCAGAAGTCACTACAGCCTTCAATTCCTGGGCTCAAGCAATCCTATTTCAGTCTTCTAATTTTGTAAATGTTTTGTAAATGTTTTTTGTAGAGACAGAGTCTTGCTATGTTGCCCAGCCTATGTATTTTCTTTTCTGCAGTCCTCACTTGTGATTTTTGTCTTATTCATTATCAAGTCCTCCCTGCCTCCCCGCACATTAAAGTCTATGAACACAGGGGCTGTCTTGTTTACACGAATGTCTGCAGCACTTGCAGTGGGGCCTGGCACAGAGAGGATGTGCAGTAAGTAGTTTTGGATGGATTAATTTAGTTCTTACAACAATCTTTTGAGAAAGATAGGAGGCAAGCTTACAGACGAATACTCTACTACTCAAACCACAGAGCTTGCTGCATAGAGAGGAACAATTAAAACAAACCCAGAGGCAAAATCATGACCACTTTTCTATAAACTGATGGTAGGCCCTCATCCCTGCCAGAAGTTGTCTTAATGAGAGACATTGATTTTGAAGGGAAAATGGCTCATTGCAAAGCAGGTAAAACTATGAGAAAGCTTTAAAAGATATTTATATCATAGGATTCCATTCAAAAATTCCATTTATAGATTTTCCAGGAGAGAGAAAAAAACACACGTGTGTATAAAAATACTTTGTGGAAATGTGGAAAGGGATGGGTTTAATACTTAGAGGACATTAGGACATTACTGATAAAGAAGGACATTATTTTTAATGATGATGGAACATGTTCCCACCAAAAACAAAACATGAAAACTACTTTGTGTGAGGACCTGACCACCATCAAGAAAGAGAAGAAATACATTCTTTGTGCACTGAATGCAGCTTCAACTGAACAATTATTCAAGGTGGATATCATTTATAAAAGCAACCAGGGATAAAGAAAACGCTTCCTTTTTTTTTTATAGTTCAGTTTTATACTACGACAAGGCTACTCAATTTTGAGATAACATCAAATATATCCTTCAAGCCTTCAATATGACACACTGGAAAAGCATACCAAGCAAATTAATCATTCTTCTCTTTTGCAAAGACACAAGTGAATTTGCAAAAAAAAAAAAATTTTAATTTCAAAATTTCTTTGAAGTAGTGAAATTTGAAGGAGGACATATATGAGGAGGGCATTCCCCCAATGCAGTTATTTTTTCGAAGGTATGCCCCTTGTAGTACAGTCTTCCCCTGCTATGTAGGTGTTCTAGGAACCTATCGACATCAGTGTACCAGCTAGTTTTGTTGTGATAGGCTGCATTTGGTTTCGGTTAACTTTTTTTTGGAGATTCTTTCAATGCATTTGTCTATTTCATAATGGGTGATTTACACAAACAATCTGCCCATACTGAGCTGAGTGTTCAGCAGTTTTTGATCAAAAACAACATGATGGCTGTACCCTTCCCCACCATTCACCTAATTTTCCCTCAAGTGACTTTTTTTTTTGTTTCTACAGATAAAAAATGTCCTCAAAGGGAAACATTTTACTGATAAAGAGGTGAAACAAACAATGGCAGAAGCACTAAAAGGCATCAAAATTGACAAGTTCAGAAACTGATTTGAGCAGTGGGAATATCATCTTGATAGGTATATTTCATCAAATGGAGAATACTTTGAAGGTCCCTGAAGATTAAACATGTAAGAATAAATACACAAGTGTTTACAAATAAATTCCTTTTTGGTGGGGCTCCCCCTCGTATCTTTTGAAGAGCACTCCAGCAAAAGTAGTGAACACACCTTAAACTAACCGCCAAGAAGCCCTGCCTTCTGGTAGTTATGTCTTTATATAATCCTCTCTTCTTGAAAGTAGTTGTGATCTGTGACTTGCTTCTAACTAGCATCTTAATAGGTGTGTTGCATCAAATGGAGATTACCTGGAAGGTGACTAAACATGTAAGAATAAATACATAATTTTTAAATAAATTCCAGTTCTTTTGGTTCCCTCCTTGTGATATTAAAAAAAGAAGAAAAAAGAAGTCCATACATCTACTAGTATGTTTTAGGTATGCAATAAATAAGTGCTACTGATTCTTGACATATTTGAAGATCAAAATGCTATTCTGAAAAATAGAGGCAACAGAATACTTTAACAATGTCAATAAAATGTAAAAATTTGCAAACAAGCAAACAAAAACTATTGAACTGACATTTGGTTGCACCTATCCAAACGATAGAGTTATCTTATTGCTTTAGAAGCAGTTTGGATCTGTTTTCTACTAGTCATTTCAACATAGCCATAATAGCAGTAGCAATTATTAAAAAAAAAACAACTTACATCTGTTAGGGAGTCAGCATCTTTATTACTACAGCATTTTGTCTTCTAAAGGAATAGAGTATTTACTTCAAGTTGAGATATTAAAATATTATTCAGAAATTAATAGTAACAGAGAAAAGAAGCAGAGGGAAAATTCTGAATTAGTAAATATGAATAAAAATACAGCAGAATATCAGATGCTGAAATCAGAGACTGTTATTGTTGGTTTATTTTCTTTCCTTTTTTAATTTTTGCTTTTTCTTTCTTCTTCCCTTCCTTTTCTCTTTCTTTTAGTCTATTTTCTTTTTTAAAAAAAATAAAAATTGAACACACGTACACATCCTGACCAGATATTATTCTCTCCCAACTCTCATGTTACTCACAGTATTCCAGCTGGGAAATTACAACTAGAACACATCTGTCCTTGTGGTTTTTATTCTAGGATCTTGAAAGGACAAGCTATTTATGTGACTCATGGAGCTTTTTGTAGTGAAAATAATGTTTGAGATGATCAATTATGTATCAAAATAAATCTACAGCATACGTTGATTTTTTTTCCCAGGAGTTCAAATTGCTGCTAGCCTTTCAAATTCTTGATAAACATTTGCTAACAAACTCTAAAAGTAAACACAAATATGCTGAACAAATAGCTCCAATTGTATTAATAATTGCCCATATTTTTACAGAGCCGACTGATCAGTTTAACACCAAATTAGTAAAATACAAAATGGATCTCCATCACACCAAAGCAGTTATGATAGAAGCAATGAAATGAAAGTATTACCAAAAATGCTTAAATCTAGATTTTCTTTTCTTTTTTTTTTTTTTTTAAGATAAATTTTCACTGTGTTTTCCAGATTGGTCTTGAACTGCTGAGCTCAAGCATTCCTCTCACATCAGCCTCTAGAGTAGCTGGGACTATAGATATGTGACACACCAACTGGCAAGGTATTTTTAAAATAAAAACATTTATAAGATTACTTATAAAAATGCTGTTATGAGTAGAAATACATATATTTGAAGTGACATTATAGTGCATCTTATATTGCATGGCTAATACAGAAAAACATCTATGTTTAAAACTTTTTAAATGCAGATTAATTAGGATTTCAATGAGAGATTGACTTAGTGTACTCCTCTGAGGCTTGATATCTAGGGTCAATATCAGAACCAAGGGAGGTCCTGATCTTCAGTTTATTTTGAAGCTCATTCCATTCCTAACAACAATGGAGAGGTAAAGGAATATGACTATGATATGCACAAAAATGATTAGCCACAAATATTCCGAATTCCTTCAAATGATCCTCTTATGTACAGCAAGATTTCCAGAAATCACAGTATCCTTTTTTTTTTTTTGAGTTGGAGTCTCACTCCACCCAGGCTGGAGTGCAGTGGCAAGCTCATGGCCACCCCAAGCATTGACCTGCTGGGCTCCAGTGATCCTTCTGCCTCAACCTTCCAAGTAGCTGGAACTACAGACACATACTACCATGGCTGGGTATTTTTAATTTTATTGTAGAGATGAGGTCTCGCCAAGTTGCCTGAGCAGGTCTTGAACTCTCAGGCTCAGGCAATCCACTTGCCTCGACCTCCCAATGTGCTGGGATTACAGGTGAGCCTGTAGGTGAATGAACACTCACTAAGCATCAGAGACTCTACTAAGTATTTAACAGGGGTTCTCTCACTTAATCTTCACAAAAGTCCTATGAAATGGGTATCATCATCATCTTTATCATCACTATCATTATCATCATCATTGTTGTGTTACAGTTGAAAAAACTGAGACACAGAGAAAATCAAGTGATTTTCTAAGTCATACAATGATTAAATTGTAGAATTGAAGACTAACAGGATATAATACCTTGCCCTTATTTTGTTTCCACACAAAATACGCAAATTCTTAGGAAGGTATTCTAAAAGCATCTAAGAGGAAGATACAAGAATGCACATCAAACATCAAAAGCTGTATGTTATAAAGAGATTAAAGTTTAGATATTGACATAAGCACTAGAATCATGTCTGGCATATAGTAAGCACTCGTGAGTGCTATTTGTTTGTTTTCACGAACCCATGTAATCCCCAGGGCTGTCCTAGGAGCTGAGTATCATCTCCAACACTTATAGATGAAGGTGCCACAAGGTCAAGACCTTTGTTGACCCCGTAGCGCAAGCTCTTACCAATATGCTCTCCTGCTTCTTGAAAGACCAATGCACATATTTCTTTCAGTTTCTTGGATTATCTCCTTTGATTGCCCTGCCTGTTTTATCAGTCACCAGAATTATAGGTTTATACTACCCTCATCCGTCTTGGGAAGAGTTAAGTGGTATTTAGAAATAACTCAAAGATACTTGGAACTCTCATATTTACATTTTCAACACTTACAAATAAATTTTCAAACTGCAGAGCAGGTACTATAACCATACATATAAAGCCATCTATATTCCACTTGGACATTAACATGAAATTGCACTGTGCAAAACCTTATGATAACTACATTTCATTGGCAAATATTTATTGCATTTCTGATATACTTATAATAAAACAGCTTAATCCATCATCTCAACTAGATATAGATGCATGATTTTTTCTGTAGATTATGATACTTCCTTTATGAAACATTACAACTCCCAGAGCTGAGAGCATGAGGTTAAAAAAAAACCTGCAAGAATAATATTCTCAATAATTTTGGAATAAGTAATATGCTAACAAGTGCACAAAACTTCATGCTCAAAGCTAGCAGAAGTTTTTTTTACAGAAAATTCCAATTTCATATAATCAAAACATGACTTTCAGAAAACAAAACAAGATGTAATTTCACTTTTCTGGGGGGAATATTAAGAGCTTTTAAAAGATGTCTCCTTTAATTATACTGAGAGGTGAAGCATTCTTCAAGGATTCCTCTCCTATAATAACTATCTGGATACAATTCTGATCATAACAATTAAAAATAAAAGTGATGTGATTGTAGCAAGATTATTATACTTCTAAATATTGGGAACCATTTAATAACCTTAGTTTTATTATGAAACAGAAGTCTGAGCAGAATTTCTTGAAGAGTGTCATAGAGTGGCTATTTTCTAACATCAAATAATGTAATTCATTAAGATGAATACAAGGCAGACAAAGCTCTGAAAAAACTCACAATTTCTGTGTGTGTGGGGGGGGTGTGGAATATAGGAAGGGGATGGGGTGCTGGAATATATTTAACTTGTGTAAATACTCTGAGGATGCTGCAGAAAGGAACTGATTTATTCTGCTAGGGGAAGGAAGCAGGAAGAACTACCAAGAGAACGAGACAATTGTATTGGTCCTTGAAGGAAGTGGAGAGTGTATTAGGTCAACAAATTCAAGGGCGTGTGAAATGAATTAAAAAAAAATTAACCTTGATAGAAAATTAGTGGATTTGCTGACCATAAGCAGGGTTTTCCTGCTAAGATATAGGACAGAGAAGCAGATATTTTAAAAGAAATATGTTCAGTTTGACAATTTATAACCACACAACGGATTCGTACTAAAGAGATAATCTGGGGTACTACAAAGAGACCTGGGATTTGGGACAGCTAACATTAGCACAGGACATTTAAGAGGCTGGGGAGGTTTTTTCACTGTGGTAGATGGTCTCCAGCGGCAAAAATGGATGCCCCACATGAGAATCATAAACTAGTTACCTGTGAATTCCAGAACACTTAAAGTTGAACTTCCCTTATGGCTGAGGGTGAATGAAAATGATTCCACAATTGCCAATATAAAGTAAAATACATCCTAGAGATAGATGTGACACGTTCTCTCTGCATAATGCTTAAAGAAGTCCTGGGCAATTGTTTTCCAGGGCACACATCATGGGAGATGTGTGGCAAAGGAGAGCAAATGTTTAAGGACGGTTATTAAAAGAGGAATTATTTACTTTGTAATATTTCAAGGAGGCATTTTTAACTCTAGGCACATCAATCCTTCAATGTCTCTTTCTCTAATTTGCATAAACACGATAATTGACAGCTTGTTAACAGTTCATTAAGAACACTAGAACCTTGTGATAAACAACAGCCTGCCAATAACACAGTGGACAGAATATCTAGCCATGCATTTTATCCACCTCAGAAATCAACCCAGTTTACCAACAGTCAGTCCAAAAGGTGGCTTTACTAATCGATATTCCCATACATACAGGTGCTCAAACATGGCGCCACAGAACCCTCATTAAGCACTGATTAGCAGTTCATCTGTGTCTTTCGGCAAGCTAACTGCTGAGTAAATATGCCCATGACCCCTAAGCATGCTAAAATAATTTTATTTAAATAATTGTAGGTGTTAGGAACACCTCCAAATCATAATTAAAAAATCCAAAACATAAACAAGCATGGCCAGCAACAACGGGCATTTTTTGTTCATTGCTGGAAAAAAAAAAAATAAAGGTCCTGTATCTAGTTTCACGTGTGACTTATTCTTCTTAGTGGTCCGAAATGAAATATTTTCATGATGCAGTTTGAAATATGCTATATAGGAGTCAACACAGCACAACACAAAGATAAATCTATTTGTGTTTTCTTGGTAAGAGTACATCATAAGACTACTGGATGTTGTCTTTCCTTATCTTTGAATGAAAGCCCGATTCTAAGCTCATTTCAGTTGAACCAATCATTCTGGACTTCTTGCTGAGCTGGGCATTTAAACTTTAAAACTGAGAAGTCTTCATTTTCTAGACCCTGACAGGAAGCTCTTTGCAGCAATGACCTTAGGATCCAGGTGGATCCATTGCAATTCATGGGGACATCTCACATTTGGGCATTAGACCCTCCACTTTACGTTTCTCTTTTGGAAATGGACATCAAATAGACCATTGCTATCAGTGGTTTGTATCATAGTAACTCCTAAATCTCCTACCTGGAGTTATTTTCTCATAGGAAGGGAATTGTGAAAAAAGTGTAGACCTATTCTACAGAACATTCCACATGAGCAAATAGGCAGCCTGATGAATTATTGCTGCCAAGCCCTTTGCAAACTAAGACATTAAAAGATGAAAATCCCTTGAAATGTTAGGTGTGTATCTTTCTACCTAGTAGCTTTAGGCCACTGAAATTCCTAAAAGTTCACAACTTAAGTCATGGATATATTTATTTGCTTGAATAAATAGATCTCCTGGGTTACAATTAAAGAAACTGAGAAATTATTATGTTGAACTGCTTACTGTGAATTTCTAAAGTATTTTGAACATTGTGAAAGTATTAGCCATAAATTTAGTTTTTGACTAGGATATAAGGCTACATCTGATTTGAGCAGAAAAAATTGTTCTACTTGTCAATCTACCATCAACACCATTAAAAATATTTTTAAAATGACGTTTACTTATAAAAGTCATGAGTATATCCTATTAGTAGAGAGGGTAAACATAACATTCTTAAAAAATACTATCAAAATAAAACTGTGGTAAATAATTTTACATCTATTAGCTCATGTAATATTCATAATAATCTGATGCAGATTTTCCTATTATCTCCATTTTATAGATAAAAATACTGAGTTTCATGGTCACTTGTCTAGAATTTTAAAGAGCTAGTGGAAGAAGAACTATCCTAAGTTCAGTTAATTGGTATCCAATGTTCATGATCTAGACTACTTCATTTACCTGCCCATTGAACATATCTCCACATAGTCATTGTAGCTCTCACTAGAAATTTAAAGAGAGGTCATCTGTTGAGAGGAAGCTTGATTCTCTTTAAATACTGCAAGGACAATACCCATGCCAAAGCTGGTCTGATCTCTAGTTAAACAGAGCTGTAATAGGCACTTAATTTAAGTCAGTTGATTGACTGAGGACAAGGTTAATGTGTATACAGTGGAAATGTTAATTTTGATATAAGTGACTACTTTGTCAGAACAATGTTTTACAAAATGACTATTAACATCCAAATATAATTATCTTTATTGCTATTGTCAGAAAAACAACACTGAGTAGCATGGATCACTGGCCTAAATCAGACTAATGTTTCTTTTGAGATGTCAGCAATGTGTTATTTAAAATATGGGTTTAGTTAATTAGAGAAACTCTAAGTTTTAGCATAGACATATTACTATTTAACTACAACCTCAAAATACTCTTACAATTTTGTAAGCATTTTTCAATTCTTACTACACTGATCTCTCCAATCTTAAATTTTAAGGTCCTCTCTCTCTGGTTAATTTAGTTTAGCCTTGTACTTCAAAAATATATGTTTATATTTTCTACAATGGGTTTTAAAACTATAAATGAATTCATTCATTCCTTCCCTCATTTCTTCATGCAACAATTACTTTGAGTGCATCAACATATCATGGTTAGTTCTAGGAATATTAATAAACAAAGCAAAGATTTCTGCCACCCCGGAACCAACATTCCAGCAGGGAGAGACAGATAATAATAAGTTGTGATAAATGGGTAAATTATATCGTATATTAGAGGTAATTGTATTATGGAAAAATGGTAAACATTAACAACCAACCAAGGGGCATCATGGCAAAACACGGGTTTGAAGTGAGTTGCAAATTACATAAAAGTGTTATTGAGAAGATGACATCTGAACTTGAAGGAAACATTGTTAGACATGAAGATACCTGGAGGCAGAACATTCCAGGCAGGAAAAACATTTCCAGCAAAATTCCCTAAGTTAAAAGTGAGCCTGGCTTATCCAAAGATAGTGTGGCTGGAGGGAAGAGAAGGGAAGACTGGTAGGACATGGAGTCACAGAACTCATAGAGTGTGGTGAAAAGACTGTGAAGACAGCTACACACCAGGTAGATGTGGCTCTCACAGTACAGCAGAGAGGCCATCCTTGAGCAGTCTGCATGATTCACTTGATCCCAGAATGCTTTAACAATTTAGTTAACATTATTCTAAAATCAAGATTTTTTTTGAACACAGAATCTCGAAGATCTGATATCCCACAATTTTGTTCACACAGGGTAACAATAAGCTCTCTACTTTTCATGGACACGTGCTTTCCAGGTTGCAAAATACTCTTGCCTTCTGGTTTTCTTATTTATGTTAGCCAATTTACTACCACAAAGTATAAAACCCTATACCTGTTTATATTTTTCTTTGACCTTCTTTTCTTCCACTATTTTTACTATTATTCTTCCTTTAATGTGCAACTTAAGCCATAAAGAAGAACAAAATCATGAACTTCACAGCAACCTGAATGGACTTAGAGTCTATAATACTGAGTGATCTTCCACAGAAGCAAAGAACTGAGTATCACATGTTCTCACTCATAAGTGGACCTTCAACAATTATTGTAATACTATAAGAAAAGGATTGGTAGTAGTGGGAAACTGTCAGGAGGGGATTGGGGAATTGGGATTGGCAGTAGTAGAAATCTGCCTGGGGAAGAGGGTGGGGCACACACCTCATCAACAAGGGTACTGCATAATGAACATTTGTATACTTAACCCTGAACTATACCCCAAATCTTTAAAATTTAAAAAAATTAAAAAAAATAAAATAAAATAAAGTGCAACTTAATTTTAAGCCTCTCCATGAAAAAAAAAAGTCATTGAAATGTTCCCATCATGCTCTCTGCTGCTGCAAATGCTAAAATGCTTACCATGTTGGTGGAAGTGGAAGGTGAGACTTGCTCATTACTGGAAGTCCCCTCCTGTCACTTGCAACTTGTCCTTTCACCTGATCTTGGTTCCAATGAAGGCTGACTTTTACTTTCTTGGATCTTCTTAGCCTCATAACTTTGGTATTTTTATTCTTAGTTTACAGAAGAGAAGTTGCATAACTCATTCAAAGACACAGAGAAAGTAATGAGTAAATTCAGAATTGTTAAACTTGTCTGGCTCTAGAATGGATGCACTTTTCATAATGTTAGCCAGGGGATGTGTTGAAAATATATAATGTAACTTTCAAAAGGCCATCTCTTTGTTTCAGTCATTCTGACTGAGCAGGGCTTTTAAGAAGTCTAAGCAAAATGAAAAATGCTGCCAATTGATAAAATTTTATATTTCTAGGTACTTAACAATCAGTACATATTTAAGTAATTATGTGTATATACATACAATTTTTTATAGAGAGAGATGTAATATGTTGTATTTTATAATATAAGCTATATACATAAATATATATATAAAATTTTAAGTTTGGCTTGCTTAACATAGTTATCTACATTACTCAAATTATTTAATTTCCCCAAATACTTTTATTTGATGAAAATGTTTAAACTACCTTGAAGAAATTATAATTTTTTAATGACAGAAACACATTTATGTATACAATAATGATTCATACTTATTCTTGATATGAAGGGATAGTATATAATTTCCCCACCTCAACCCCTATCATAAATTGCTTTTGCCAGTGTTGATTTTCCCATCCTTGACCTTTCAAAGTAAAACAAAACAAACCATAAGCATAATTAACTTTTTCCTTCTCCCAGAAAACACACGCTTGGCATTTTTTATAGAATAAAATGGTATGAAAGCTAAAGATTAATCACACGAAGTTTTGAAAGTATCCAAATCTCTATGTCAACCAATTGGTCCCAGATTCTTTATTATTTATGTCCTGTCCACTGTTCTAGAGGTGGCTGGATAGTCAGAAGTTTGTTTGCAACACTGCTTTTCATAACAGAAGACAATATAATTCTGTGGTTTACCAGATGAAAATATTGACATATAATACAGCAACAAAGCCATCCTTACAATGTGGCACAGTTAGTAAGCTATATGTCCACCTTCATTATGAACTGTGAGTCCAAAATAATATATTGAAGAATAGAATATATTTTTATTCTACCTGTTTCTCTAAGGCAGTTTAGTTTGATTAGGGACTGGGTGAGGATGCACACGCACAAGCACAAATATTAACTGACACATTATTCAATGCAAATTAAAGCAGTCAAAAAGAATATGGAAATGCCAAATGAAAGGGGGAGTCAGTATCTGAATGCACACAAAGGGGAGGAAGAACATGAAGTATCAGAAAAATGAATATTGAAGGCAAATTCACACAAGGGTAACAGCAATACAACCACATCCAGCCAGGGGCTTGGTGTTGCATGGTGGTTGACTGCATCATTGTAAAGTCAGACAGACCTACTTTTGGACCCTGGCTCTCCCTCTTCTAGCTTCTAACTCTCTCCCTTCCAGTTTTATATTGGTGGGCTGGTAGTTTCACACCTCTGCTTCTTTGACTATAAAAAGGGAATCACGCCACTTATCACGTAGGAATGCCGTGATGCTTAAACTAGATAATGTATGGAAGTATTTAGCACAGTGCCTGGCACAAAAATTTATAAATGACAATTATAATTAGCCACTTTTGTATGCTAGAGAAAGAGTAAGAGAGAGGAGGAATAAAAGCGCATACGTTCTGTAGGCTGAAATAAGAATAAGCAAAAGGCCCCATGCCACCGGGAGGCAGCATGAGAGAATACAATCAAAATTGAAGAGACCCATCTGGCAGCTCAGTATATATAGGCTCTACTGGCCTGGGGAGAGATGGAAAGGTGGTGGGCTAGGGGAGCAGCACAGCACTCCCTGTGTAGATGGGTGGAAGGCACCAGGGAAGGAGGCTGCAAAAATGGAAAAGAAGAAGTAATCTAAGAGACTGTGCTGGGATAGACTCAGCGGGTGTTGGTGATAAATTGGACATGGAAGGTGAAGAGGGAGAGTCAAAAATAACTCCCAGATAAGAGCTTTAGTGAGCTGGAAGGAAGCTGGTGACAGTGACAGAAAGGAGAAAGTGATAGGCACCCTCCTATTATATTCAAAGTGAAATGCCCAACTATAGAGTTATTGAAGAAGCACTTCTAAATTTGTAATTCTAGGTAATTAAGATCAAGGACAAGGGTAAGAGGCTAAAACATAAATTAAGATCCTAAAGCAGTATTTTTTTAATAGATTTGCTTTGAAATGTTGACATTGACTTGTCAACAAATGAAAACAACGACTACAATAAGAGAAGAAAAGAAAAACAAAACAACTCTATGCTTGTCAAATGACAGTCCTGCTTGAGAAATAAAAGGGATTGGTTGATTATACACAGAAGATTTCTATAACTGGCTAAAAGAAAAAGACAGTCGTTTTCTGCATGGATCTGGTTTGGAGTGAGAATATCAGTACACATGTTGATTGTACTACTGAATGTGACCGTTGCCCTGTCATCATCATAAAAAAAAAAAAGCAAGGAAGTAATTCTCATACAATGGTAGTATTGAGGTGACTTCACAGTTGTACATGTTTTGGTAATTCTGCAATAAATTTGCCCTAATGTGGTTTTGTGCCAGTATTTACATTGCCAACCACTGTCATCAGAAGCCTTTTAGAAACATTTGACTGTTTATCTTGCAAATAGTTGCAAAGCCAAAAAAAAAAAAAAAAAGAAAAAAGAAAAAGAAAAGTAATGTTAATGTTATATTTTAAGTTGCTTAAAAACGACTTGCAATTAGGGGCCCCGCATGTGTCTAAATCAAAACAACACCAGCAATGTTTTCAGGATTGCTGTAAATGCAATACACAGATGAAAATTTACAGTGCTCCATAACCAGAGAAATCATGATACAGATTGCATTTACTTTTATCTTGCCCAAAGTAACATTATCTTCCGCAACCATAAAGAAACAGCACTATCATATAAATCTATTTAAAGGAATTGGCACTGTTAGAATAAAGGCATCCGCACACTGTGACTTATTTCCTGAAAATCAGTCAAATGCCAGTGGCTAAGAAGAGAGACTTTTGATTTCTTTCTGAATTGTCACTAGGCACCCCTTTCACTCTTATACACATATACATATCCCTCAAACTATGTCAAAAGCAGGAACAAATTTCCTAACCCAAACTGAAAAGTCCTTGGCTCTCCAAATGACTATAAATTGCATTGCTAAGTGCATATGGCCACAGGGCTGTCACAATTACTTCTCCTGACAATTCATCATAGCATACTAATTCTATAATATCATTACGGCGTCTCTTCTCACTGTACTGATCCAGCCAGCTAATTTAATCAACTAATAATAGATTCAGAAATGGATGCAAGGGGCCCTAGCACTTCAAATTATATTACTAGATATGTACCACGGTGAAGAGAATACATTCTTCTCTATTCCACATAACCTCCAGAAGTTAGGCTTTCCTAATAAGATAGGTAAGATTACCTCTAAATATTTCAGTTGAAAAATTTTGACCACAGGATTTAAAAAAAAAAATACTCTTTTTTTCTTTGCTTAAAACATATTAACCATATCAACAGAAAGAAGAAAGAAAACTAACTCTTTTTCTATGCTCAGGGTTCATCATGGATATTAATAAGACAAAGAAAACTCAGAAGTTTTCATACAAGTAGGAGAAATCAGAGTTCTATGATTAACTGCAAAGTGAGCCACTCAAGGATGGACAATTAATTTTATTAAATTTTAATCTTCTCTGCAAATGTCAATGTTAATTAGAAAACATTATTCTTTAACATCACAGTCCATCTTGCATGTCATGTAGAGTAATAAGTTAATTTATTATGAAGAAAAAATAGCCTGAAAACATAATACTAGAAAGTATACAACAGTTAAAATAAATGACATTAAAACTGTAGTTTATTTTTTTAAGAGTCACTTATGTGGGAAAAAAACAACAAAAAATATTATTTCCTTTCAGTACCTTTCTATGGAAAAGGACTTATCTATTCTAGAATTGAACAGTGACGGACAGAAACATTCTGTATGGTGGACCTGCAGCCAACTTTGCCTCTAGATAAGCTTTGTGATTAACACATGAATTAATTAATTAATGCTACTCACAGAGTCTTGGCAACACTTTTTACTTGTAGAGACTTGTAAGAAAAGAGTATCAACTTGCGAAGTCCTTTTTTTCAGGATTGGTGTAAAATGGATGCCTGGATATTTGAGGTAGGTAAACTTACGATGTGTTTGAATAATTACCTCAGGTATGTGAGTATTAAAGGCACGGTTCAGAAAATTCAAATTAGACAACTCACTTCAAGAGATTCTTGAAGTCACCAGCTACCTGATAGAAATTTATAATATAACAGGGTCCATTTAGTATAAATATTGACTGATGTTTTACCAATGTGATGTTTCCCATATAAATTATGAAAATCTGACAATCTATTCTTTCCTCCGATTTTTTTTTTCTACCAACAGAAAGAATAACTCTCGTTCCCCTGGATAAAGAAATGTTAGCAGAGGCATGGAGATGAGTGGTTTTCAACTAACAGTATGGATGCTAAAAATTGACCTAAGATGGGTTAAATTTGGTCAGTACTCTTTAGTTTACATTTAAATTGACTGTTCATGTTTTAAAATCAGGAGATTTAATATAAAAACCTGTATTTCTGACTTTTATTGCAAATCACAATATCTGGCATTTTCATACACTCAGACCCAACCATCAGACAGAAGAAGCTGAGAAGTGAGGTGCAAACATGCAAGCCAAACAGGGTCCCAATACTTCCATGAATCATTAGAAATCACTGGCTTCTGTTTTTCATCTCATACAGAATCAAATTTATCCATTTCATTTTCTACGTTGCCAGGACACTTGTGGCTATTAGAATTTCCAAATTCTTCTTAATCCAATCTAGATTTTTTAAAACAAAAGACTCTTCTAATGTATGGATTTTTATAAAACCTGTATTGACCATAAGATTATCATTTCTTTTTAAAATATGCAAGGTTTTCGAAAAATAATGATAATTTTACAAGATTGCCTCATGCCTTTAGTGATACCAACCCCAAAACTCCATGTGGAATACCTTTTACAAGAAAATTTACAGTGAAATGTAATTCTACAAAAAAAAGTCAGTATCTACCTGGTATGAATTTTTCCTCTGCTAAAAAAAAAAAAGTGAAAAAACTGTTACCATGATAATGCTTCTGTATAGTTATTTTGAGAAACAAGTGTAAATTCAGTAAAATGTCCATCCAATGTGACCCTTTGCTAAATGTGATTCAAACCATGTTTGCCTAGCTTAAATGCAAGGCATTTCTGTGAGCACTGTAATATAACAAAACAAATAATTTTCCTTTCATCAATATACAACAGCTTTGTTCATTATTGAGAAACGTTAGGTGGTAAAGTATTGAGTGCTATGCATTTTATGCTTAAATCAATGTACTGTCTTGCAGTTATGCCACCTAATGTGTTTTTAAGTCATCCGCTACAGAGATCAATGTGATTCTTATTTGATATTCAGTGTTAAGTTCAGCCTCATAAATTTAGAATTGCACTCTGTTATTTTGATGGTTATATATTAACCACGTACTGAAAGTTTTATGATTTTATACTCAGCCTGGCTGTAAATCATACTGGTTCTATACGTAAGACATAGGGTCTGGCTTGATTTTTATAACCCTGCTCAGAAGGAAACGGATGGATGGTTGGATATTTTAGGGAGGTAATCCTACAATGTGTTTTGATAAATACCTCAGGTATGTGAGCATTAAGGGCATGGTTCAGAAAATTTAAATTAGACAATTCACTGCAACCAGCCTCGTAGGCAAGGATAATAATGCAATAGCAATAGGAGTTACAAATTGGCAATCTTTATATGAGTACCCTCAGTGGCATGGGCCTTGACCTCATACAAGTTTATGCATACTTACTCTGTGGTAAGTTAGTCTGACAAACATGGCTCCACCTGGGTTAAGTATAAAAGTGACCCCTGAGAGAGAATAAATTGAATATATCATATATCATTACTCAATCAGAGACCTACATGTTATTTCAGAGGTTTAAAAAAAGAATACATATTAACATAACCACCTTGAAACAATAAACTGAGTTGTAACACTGTAATAGATTGATGTCCATATAGAACAAGTTAATTATGCAGAAAACAAGTAAAATTGAATTAACACTGACTATCAAAGCCAACAAAATAATAAAAAAAAATCACAGTTAAGCCCTTTGAAAATGCTGCCAAAATGACACAAATTAGATACAATAACAAAAATGTCTTCTACATTACTGGTATTCCTCAATTGAGTTACAGATATCAGGCCAGTGTAGATTTCTAAAACTTGGTTCCATTGAAAGGGATGAACATTTGGCAGGGTCTCAAGTACTCATGCTCTCTGAAGATTCCAATTCAGTCCCTTTGCTATATTTTTGTCATAAATTGAAGTCACTTTATTTCTTTCTATGACATATTTTCAGACTCTGCACTCATCTCCCTAAGTTAAACATGTAACATCTTAAACTATGACTAAACTGACAGACGTGACAAAACATTTCAAAGGGAATTATGCGAGACTGGGCCAAAAGTTTGATCAATTTTGATTTAGAGCATTTAGCAGAAATGCAACTGCCACTGTTTTTTCCAACCATTGGGAAATATAAATTGCCTTACCTCTCTATTTTCCCTGGCATAGTATTTCCTTGATTACTGATTCAAGGGAGAAGTATAACTTAATAAAAAAAGATCCCATAATTTTCCCCCACTACTTCTAAGATAATCTTATCATGGAAGAAAGGGACTTCACATACAAACATAGGTAGTAACAAGTACTCCAGTAATCTTTTTTTCCCCTCTCACTGAAAGGATATCTGTGAAGGTTGTTTTGTGGAGCTATATTTCAAATATATCCGAAGAAAAAAATCATTTGCAAAGTTTGCATTTGGTTCACAAGATTGACATTACTCTAAATCAGAGGTCTTCAAACTTGTAGCAAGCATCAGAATGCCCTGGAAAGCTTGTTAGCACACAGATTGCTAACCCTAGTTTCTGATTCAGGAGGTCTGGAGAGGGGCCAGAATACTTGCATTTCTAACATGTCACCCCCACCTCCTTTCTCCTCTGAGACAGTGATGATGTGTCACTCTGCTCTGAATTCCATACTTTCAAAACCATGGCTAAAAACACATCCCAGCTACTCCTTATCCTCTTTATTCCTATGTCTGTTTCACAAAACAGGTCCAGGTCAAGGAGCTTTGGAGATTCTAAAAGCCCAACGGAACCCAAAGAGACTCAGGTGGCCTGTGAGAGCTGAGTGAAGTTATAAAATAGCTTCCAGGTGAACCTTAAATACCACTACACTCAATTTGGCAGCTAGAGATTTCTGTGCCTATCAAGCACCCACAAAACATTTCCTTGGCGAGCCTACTGATAATACTTTTATGAAAATGCTTGTATTTAAATAGTAAATGTTTTTCTGACATTTATATTTTTGTCTTTTGTCCTTTCCACACATACATTCAGTTTGATCAGTAGTAATTCAGTCAAAACAGATGTATTTGGACATGAAAGTGATATAAGATGTAGATCTTGTAAACAAAGCACCTAATATAGATGGAAAAGTTAACTGTTGATTGTTTCAGGTGCATTCTATGCATTGGGAATTATTCTTACCAAAACTGTCTGAGTTTTAATAACATGACTTTGCAGACTGTCTTAGAGAGTTATTAATATTTTCCAGGTAACTTTATAATAAGACTTATTCAAATTTCCTGGAATCCCATAGAGATATTTTAAATTTAAATGTTAAATTATTCAATAGCCTCTCATTATTACACACACACACACACACACACACACACACACACACACACACAAATAGAATAAAAAAATTATAGTTTTTGGCAGCTGATAATTTAGACCAGAATCTTGGTCTTGCCTCTGAGAAAGACAGATCTCTTCCTGTTAAAGACGCAATGTGCTCCAGAAAGATTAGATTTTTGCTTATGTTACACAAAGTCCAAAGAAACATTTTCTCAAATATTCCATGTTTCTAGGGCAAAGAAATTAATAATTGATCTACAAATTTGAAATCGAATGCCCCAGATTATCAGAACTAGCCACATTTATTTGAGTATAGTAACTCTTGTGAAAGCCAAGTATACTTTATTTTCGTAATTTACTTTAGTTTTGATTCCTTACTTCACCATACTCTCCTATCCTCAGCCTCAGAGTTTACTGACTTCCAGTATTGTCTAGTTAAGCAAATGATGGACCTAGATTTGGAATTCCTCTTCATCTAATGACAAAACCCATGTGCTTCACTGCAAAATGATGTTTTCCGAAATTGGCCAAATAAGCTCTTCTATGAATGAAATTTATACTTTTAAATAATTTTTATAGGGAACACAATATTTAAGATAAAGAAATATCTAACCAACCTCGGGTTTCAAGTTTTGGATCCTTTGGATGTGGTTGGAGGTTTACAGGCGGGATCTTCATTAAATTACACACCAAATAGTTGCTTATTTTGACAGAACATTCTTTGCAATACTAAATACAATGCACTGAAATATACCTCAAAATACATAAAATTTAAAATTAAATGAACTCTCTTCCTTTAAAGATCCAGAAATATTGTGTATTTCTTCTAAGCTCATGGTCAATCTCTAACTTATATAAATAAGAATGACAGGGAAGTTGCATGCCTCTGAGGAGTTCTTTCTGGAATAATTTTATACCTGCTTTATGCATACCAAGGAAGCTGTCAGTTTATTTGATCTTCAAATACACTAAACTTTATGTGGAGAATCTTTGGCAAATCAGAGAATGTTCACCTAGATACATTTTTTCCCCCTCTTTTTATGATGAGAAAGCTGAATTATCTATAAGACTTTACTCCTTATTTGGGAGTTTTGTTACTTTTTATAAATTACTTGCAGAGAATGTAGATATGATAAAGACATTGCAAAGAGGAGTTTCATGTCTATACTACAGAATGGAATAAATCAATTCATTGAGCATATGGCTTATTAGGCTTAAATAGTTCTTTTCCAAGATGATTCTGAGCACCATATTTTGAAAGATAAGGTAGTGGGTTGTTGCTTTTGGATATTTGCCTTCATAAAGATAGACCATCTGTCTCAACAAGTGAAAAGTGTCGAATGCTTTGATTGCTATTTTCCTAATCAAGACAAATTCTAATATATTTTAACATACTGATTAACCAGATCTGACGTTATATCTTGGAGATGTTTGCTGGTATCATCGTTGTAAGAATTTCATCCTGTCCACAAATATTTCTACACATTCTTGCTGAACATGTGGGAATTTTGTTTTCTGATGATAGAAATTTAGGTTAAAGCAATATAACTACATCATAATGAATCCATAGAATTTTTATTTTGTTGAGTTGGGTGCTATTAATTACAAAGTTCTGTTTCAAGTTTTTCTTTGATATTTTTCTTATGACATAACCTTATCTTAAAAAAAAAGAACAAAGGTAAAAAGTTTTCACCACTATAAGAAAATTCCACTGTAAAATATCATTACCACTGTTAAAAATTCCATCATGGATCACTGATACAACTGGTATTTACCTCTTATCAATGTGCTAAAAGAAAGAAAGAAAGACCTCACCAAAATCTACTTGAATAAAAATGGCATAAGTATATTTAATACCAATACACAAATTTTACTTAAAAATGTTTTCTCTGTATAAAGGAACTACACTTTATAATTCAACAAGTCAGAAAAATAGAACATCATACACACAAATTCATCCATAATCCTATTATGTATGCATGCTGCTGTTAATATTTTTGAGCACATGCTTCCAGTTTGCTTTCTACGTGAGTTTATCTTTTTTTTTAAAAAAAGCTTAATTGGTTCTATAATGTGCAGGCCAATTTTTAGACTGCTTATTAACTTAACAATAGATGAATGAGTACTTCCCTATGTTATTAAAAATTCACAATTACTTTTAAAATTGCCCCTTCAGGATATGGAAGTTTCTGTACTGTTTTTACAACTTTTTTGTAAGTTCATCCAATCTGTTTTGCCTAGACATTCCTATCACATTTTCTTGTACACTAAAGCTGGGAGAAAACAAACTCCAGTCTTTAGTTAGTATACAGCCTTTTCCACCATACACAACTGTTATTCCTTGGCAAAAGAATAAATCTTTTTTTAAAAGCAGAATTGGAGCCGGGCTTGGTGGCTCAGCCTGTCATCCCAGCACTTTGGGAGGCTGAGGGGAGTGGATTGCCTGAGCCCTCAGGTTCAAGACCCGCCTGGGCAACTTGGCGAGACCTCATCTCTACAATAAGTCAAAAATGAGCCGGGCGTGGTAGCCCGCGCCTGTAGTTCCAGCTACTTGGAAGGCTGAGGGAGAAGGATCGCCGGAGCCCAGCAGGTCGAGGTTGCAGGGACTGGGAGCACTCCAGTCTGGGTGACAGAGTGAAACTCCAACTTAAAAAAAAACACACAAAAAAACAAAAAAAACAGAATTGGGTTAGTTTCTTATTTTTACTGTCATATATTTTTCATATGACATTGATGATTCCCTAGGCAGGTGGCCTTAAGTTCATTTTTGTAAATAGCATGACCATTAACATGTTTCCCAAAAGACTTTGCATAAAGTCACTATCAAGTTCTAATCAGTGTGGTTACTTCAATACATTAAGTGATAACACATCCTGTAAATGATTGCACATATGTTTGCTCTTTAAAAATCATATATATAAAAATTATATTATATATATGTTTGTGTGTGTATATATAGAAGTATTAGATTGGGGCGCAATACATGGAAAGCCTACAAGTCTAAAATACTATTTCTTGGCTGATATCTGGACCAAAAGTAAGTACTTTAGCACATCTCTAATACACTCAATAAGCTTGCTATTATTAACTAAAGACTGCACTTCAAGTACATTATGGCATCACTTGAAGTAATAGCAACTGAAATGTACCTACTTAATGGAATCGATCTTTCATAAAGACTGCAGTAAAGTATTATCAGAAGTCACTTATTGAACTTTATTTCTCAATGATATAATAAAAAGTAGCATGTCAGGAATAAAAATGTCATTTATCACCTGAAGCTCTGGCACCTTAGAAATACTATCAAGAAGTAGGGGGCATTCTTTGAGCAACACAGTGAGAGTAAGGATTAGTCATGTATTAGAGTTTCTTGCCAAAAGATCCCAAGTTCGTTAACATCCAGACCCAAACACTGAAGTAAGTATTAATAGCATACACATATTCTTGAGACAAAGCAATATTTGTTGCATTGCTTTTTCCAAGCAAACTCCTTATCACCTCCAGTTCCAACCTTCTCTGAACTTTTGGGAGTTGAAATGACTTGAGAGATTACACTTTGGCAGAGATCAATTTATTTTCTCTATTGTGTTTCTACAGTTTGCCTCCAATATGTTTGGTTTTCATAGCAAATTAGCTAGATTTGATGTGTGCAAGTATAACACAAAATCCATAGTAGGCCACAATGGAATAAGGGAACATGCAATAAAATTTAGGTGGTTCCTCAGTAAAAGAATGAGAGTTTGGTAAAGTCTGATTCATTATATGCATTTCTGAGGACTGACATGATCAGAATGGAAATACTGACAACTCCCTTTTAGTCCCTTGATATTAGATGAAGATGGTTTTCCTCTCTAGGAGGAAGATTCATATAAGTGGAAGTTGAAAAAAAATGACCCGTGGGCCAATTCCTGCCAGCGTGTGCTTTCTGCTTGCCCTACAAAATATTCTCTTTCATTACATTTAATTAGTTCAAATATTAAGAACCTTCATAACTTAAAAAATATACATGGATATCTGATCTTACTTAGATAATCACAAGATCTGGGAAAATCCTGTGCTAATTTTAAGATATCAATGAGCAACCAGAACTAGTGAGCACCTCTCCTTCAACTAGCACATATGTTCTAGACATTGACAGCTACCAACACTTGCAGAACACTTGCACAAGCATCTATAAACCACCATACATACCCAGTCATATTTTCTGCCTGGTTCTTGTAGGTATTTGAATTTGAGATCACTGTTCTCAAGGTTTCGATAGTTCTACAAACCATAGTAGTAATCCAACACAATGACAATGATCCTGGGAGGGAGGGGGGATGAACTTGAATGTCCCAGAAGCAAAGGCAAATCAGGTGATATATTTCAAATGCATATAAATTATCCTATCCTTATTTCTTTTGTTTTCCTATGTGCATTCATGTTTTCTCATATGAATTGCTGGTGTATGTTTTCCTTGAATGTTAATACTGTAAACAAACACCTTATTTTTGTATCAAATTATTAATCAAGAATTACATTTACCCTGATACCTAGAAATATGGCATTCTGTCTACTATCAAAAGTCCCTGCGGTTCAGTCACCTGGTAATTAAACTGACATCATCATGACACATATACAAGCTAAAATAAAAACCTAAAGTAGGTAAGTACTTCCAAATGTACAGAAAGCAAGTCATTCCCTAGGAAGGAAATAGGATGCAGAAAATATAATAAAGATCCAGAAATCAGAAATGTTTACATTTTAATCTTGCTTCAGTACTTACTAACTATATGATCTTAGATAAGAGATTCTTCTTGGATGACAATCCATTTCCTCATTTTTAAAATGATTTTTGTTCAAAGATTTTTGTGTGGAAAAAAATGGTGCTTATTATAATTGAAGACATTCTGTGAAATATAAATCAAGGGATAATATTGATGGTAATTGTCTTAAAAATCCAACTGATAAAGAAAAGCTGGTGGTTTCCTGCTGATACTTGTTCACATTTATATTTCAAGGATTTGACCAAGCCCTGAAATATTCAATCTACTCTACTTCAGCATATGCAGCTAAGCATGCAATTGCAAAAAATAATTGAGCTCTTTAAGTCCATTGATAATACTTAATTCTATGAATATGCATGTGGAGAATAATGCAATTTCCACAGGGTGTCTAATGTCAGGCTGTAAAGAAGAAGAAGCTGATTTCGATTTGGAAACTAAAGCAAACCCATCATTAAACACCCTGGATGAGAACTGACAAGGTGAATTACTACAAACTCTAAGCAAACTTTACAAGTGCGTTTAATTAAACAAGAGTCTATTCATTTTCTGCAATCTCATTTAGAAGCATTTATTTAGGTGTAGCATTTCTACTTAAAGAGTTGGTTAGCCACAATCTTTGACTCCATTACTAATGAAACTCTAGGCACGCTTTCTGACTTCTCAAGGAGTTCCTGTTTATAGTCTATGTGTTCTTCTTTTGTTGAAATTAAAATGAGAAAGTCTTAACAGCACATGATAAACACCACTTCTGATTTAAAGATGTAAAAAGGCTTAGTTTGGGGTTTCCTGAAGTCTTGGATTGCCTGGCAAATCAATTACATTATCCTTGCCTCAACAGATAATATCAAGAAGTGGGAAGACTCCTGTTAGTTCCTCTCTTGGGATAGTTGCCAGCATTCATTTTTTTTTAAATAGCACCATATCTAAGGCAAAGGTTTTGGGTTTCACTTCTTGAAATCACAGGGTGAAGCTGAGTTAGGAAAAGACGGAATCAATTCTCATGGAGATTAACCGAATCATTTGCAAATCATACTGTAAATACAAGGAGATGTCTCCTGAAGTCTTCAGTAGTCTCACTTTCTTGATTTTAAATGGAGCATAATAGTCAGGATTACCCAGATTACTTTTATAAACAATATATAAGAGCTCCTTGGGAAAGCTCATATTACTATGTGATTACTTATTCAAGAAATAAAATTGGTTCAATAATTATCTAATCCTCACATCAAGCCAAAGGGACAATATGAGAAATATCCTTTGGGATACCCCTTCATACAAAATGAAAAAAAAAAAATTCACAGAAACTCTAAACTTGACCAGAGTCCCATAGCTTATCAGTGGCAGAACTGGGGTTTGCACCCAGATGCAGAAAACTCTGTGTCCTTTGCCGCGTATCATTCAGAAATCAGACACTATGCCAAGGATCAAAAATCAAAGGAACAGTCAAGAAGGGAAACAACTCAAATATCCATCAAATGGTGAATGAAAAAATAAACATGGTATATCCACACAATGGAATATTACTTGTCAATATAAAAGAAGGAAGAAATGATGCATTCTGTGGCACCAATGGGATAAACTTTGAGAACATCATACTAAGTGAAAAAAGCCAGTTATGAAAGACAACATATTGCATGATTTCATCTATATGAAATCTCCAGAATAGGCAAATCCACAGAGACAATGTAGATCAACAGTTTCTGCATAGGACTAGGAATTGTGGGGGTGAGGGAACAGTGAGGAATGACTGATAAGAATTCTGAATTTCTTCTTGGGGTGATAAAAATGTGCAAAAATTGTGTTGAAGCCTGTGAATGAACTAGAAACTACTGAATTATATACCTTAAATGAGTGAATTGTATGTTATGTGAATTAGCTCTCAATCGTCTTGTTAAAAAGAAAATACAGGAGCAACTTGAAGAAGCATGAGCAGTGGCTAAGGGCATTAAGAATTGAAAAGAGGTAACCAACACTCACAGAAGTCATTGTAGATTTTCATAGTCAGCAGTAATGGGTTTGTCTTTACTAGAGAATGGGGTGAAAAATACAGTTTCATACAAAAGTAATTGTGATAAACTTCCAAAGAGTCTCTTACAACCTTACTGACGAAAGTGGTTAAAAGGGCTTCTTTCAAAGCTTTATTTCCCTTAAAGTGAATACACCATTGCCTTATCAATTTCTCTAGCTTCAGCTTACCTTGCTTGAGACCCAGTTGATAGTCAATCATATTATTTGCTTTCAGGTGTCAATCATATTATTGGCCTATATCTACTGTAATGAAGGATCTTCTGATCTTACCCCATGCTGAAGGATAGTCAGTCAGTTTTCATATCCCCAAATCACCACCATTAGTTTATTTTCTCAAGGAAATGCACCAGGAAATTTTCCAATTTCTTAGGCCTTTCATCTTTCCTTGTGCCTCTCAAACACTCCAGTGCCTCTCTTTGCTACTCTTGTCTTCTCCCCATCCTCAAGCTTAATGATACTCTCTTGGCCTGGAGACAAGAGGGGAGGCACAGATGGTACATCTTGAGAGTTAAATTGGTTTAAAATTTAGGTGTTTTTTTTTTTTTATGAAAGTTAAGTAAAGAATAGAAATAATTTACAATTCTCCATGAAGCCGTTTTTTTTAAATAGAGGGAAACTAGGTAAGGACATTGTGTTTCACATGTTTTAAAATACACAGCTATGTCACTTAAAAATAAAAAGGGAAATCTTTTGATGATAAGAAAAATTACCTAAAATACACACACACACACACACACACACACAGTTGTAGTATCATGCTATAAACAAACTTGGCCAAAGATGGAAGGAGGTTAGTATTATGTCTATACTAATTTCAAAGTCACCACCAACTTTCTGTGCTATTCCCTAGTGCAAGCTTGTACATCTTTATAATGCCTTCAGAATAATTTATCACATAGTAAAGATTTTAAAAAATCATTATCCTTTTGATCTAAAAATCCTTATACTTCAACTTTAATATGTTCTTTCTGAAGAAGTTGCCACGTATATTTTACTCCTAGGAGAAATCAACAGCAGAGTACTCAAGCAAGGTTTGAGGATCTTCCGATCCCATTTTTAAAAATTTTATAGAAGTTTTTTTCTTGTTGTGTCTATCTACCGTGACCCATACTTTCAGGTACAAGATGTGAAGACCTGTGAAATACTGACAAAACCTAAGTTGGTGGAATCATTAGAAGGGATATTCAGACATTTCAACTAATGATTTAAGGTTAGTTTAATATTTAGAAGTACTTCTTGCCTATGGCAAATATATTAGCATAGCATAAGTAAGCTATGAATAACATTGATTTATGTTTTGTCTTCAGGCTACTACAAACTGTTCTTATTTTTACTACCAAAAATCAAGGGTGGCAGACATTTCAGCTTGGTTTGGCATCCTAAAAAGTGTCTTTGAGAAAGCAATCACAAACCACCCAAATGTAGTGTATCCTCTCAATCTAAGGGATGATTTAAGGTAATTTTGTTTCTAATTACATTTAAAAACCATCACACATACACATTCACCTGCGTATGTGCACACACATATTCTAAGCTAATAAATCTTCTTTGAGGAAAAGAACTAGAATCACAACCAAATCCATTCTCCCTTGTTCCTTGTAAAAGGTTTACCTCAAATCCACCAAAAGCTGTACAATTTGGAACTTTTAGGCCTTTCTATGTATTAGCCTTAAGCATATGTTCCTTTTTATAAGGCTCTCAGAAGATTACAGAAGAGAGGCAAATTAACTCAAATGATCACATTGCAGCCTGATCACATTGCATTATTGCATCAGCTAAGCATGGTCACCCATGAGTGAATTAGGCAACAAGGCTGCAAGTCTCATAGCTCTGATATTGCTGTCTTTGAAGAAGGCTCTTTAAACTCTTCCTATGCTATAAGTAGTGTTTGTTTAAAAATATCTTCTATTAGGAGAACAAAAGACATTTAAAAAAAGAATGGGAATTTATTGAGTGTTTGTTATGTGCCAGGAACTGTGGTACCTTTAACTTATCATAACATCCCATTCTGTGCACATTGGAGAATTCCCTTAGGATAGAAGGCGGAGGAAGCAAGAGAAAGAGAGAGACTAAGCTTTAGTAAGAGTTTGGGATTGGAGACATGAACTTATTCATAAGTCAGGCATGCCATTTCTCCCTAACTCTTACAGTATGTGTGTCTCAAAACTCTAAGTATATCCACACTTGATACATGCTCAATCATGTGTGTGTGTATTTCTGTAAGCGTTAAACCTATATACATGCTTATCACTGTTTAGGGTTATATGCATAAAACCATGCATTCTCTACTTTAGAGCCAGCTTAAATGTAATCATTTCTGTTTATGATTATGACTTTACCTCTTAGTTGAGAATAGGACCTAAGGAAAATGCAATGCAAATATAATGCACTAGCTCATACCATCTCCACAACATTTTAGAATGCATATTTATATTCCTTTGTTTTCTTTTCATTTTACTGGTGACAAAAGAGAATCTTGGAAAATTTAAGAAATTGGTTGACCACTCAGCTTTTAAATAGAAGGGATGGGATTCAAATCTAGGTCTGCTTGTATCTAAAATCTATGTTTTAACAGCTTCTCTTGCCTTATAAAAAATGGAACTGCCAATCTTGTCTTTTTTAAAAGGAGTTATTAAAAAGTTGTTGGACTATATGACCATTAAAGAATCAAATGAAAGAAGGGGAGGGCCATTAACTATGCATTTGCTGGTTAAAGAGGTGAAACAGAATGGGAAGGAGAATATAACCTCTGTAGAGTTCTGTTCTTTTCCAGCCTGCTTTTGTCTCTACTCCTTAGGAAAAATGATAAAGACAAGCAAAAGTAACAACTGAAAAAAAAGCAAAACTAACTGACTACAATGAAAACTAAATAGGAAAACTAAATTCACTCCCACACTTTAACCTGGAAAGTCAGAGTTTTCTCAGATTAAAAAAAAAAATTTATTAATAGGTCTTAAATGGATCACTGACACCACTGTTTATCATCAACAGTCTAGTGCAACTTCTGAGTAACTACCTCGTAGAGGGTAATGGTTTTGATTAAAATTCACTGTTTATTATCATAATACTATAAAAAAAGGATTGGCAGCAGTAGAAAACTGCGGGGAGGGGGGGCAGGATTAACAGTAGTGGGAATCTGCTGGTGGGGGGCACACCTCATTAACAAGGGTACCTGCATAATGAACATTTGTACACCTAACCCTGAGTTGTACCTCACATCTTTGAAATAAAAAAAATTCACTATTTAAGCTTGCAGAAGAGCTACATTTTTAAGTTAAGTACTTTAGTTTTTTTATTCAGAACATTTTACACTCTGTCCTTTTAAAAAATTAAAACTTCTTGTTTTATAATAATCCTCAAATGCTATATAAATTATGAGAATCTTACTGGCTGCCTATGATTTTCAGCAAACACAATTTTTAGAATTCTAATTTGAGTAATTCCAAGCATCGGCTCCTCTTTATAAGCATTTTAGCTGTGGATCAAGGTTCTTTTGGACAGAAGATGATGAAAGTTATCAGTGAGCATCACTCCTTCAAGTTGAAAATGTCAAAATACACATAGCAAGAGGCACAATTAGACCATCTACTATAAACATGAGGCATTAGTACAGGAAATGCAGAGGGTTTACACACCTGTAGGATGTCACACCAACTCTTTGCTCTCATTTTCCTTCTATCCTCCTCTTCATTAGCCATTTTAATTAAGCAACTGCAAATGTCTCACTACAGAAATCTCCATCAAATGTTATCAATGTCAAATCCAAAGGCATTTCCTCATTCTTTGTCCTAATGAAACACTGCAGCTTCTGGTATACTTGAACTTGCTCTTCTCAATAGTCCCTTCTTCCAAGAAGACATTCATCCCTTCTTTTCTGTCAGTGTCTTTTCTTTTGTTGACTCACCTTCCTTGGATTGTCCTCTAAAAGGGAGTATTTCTAGGATCCCTCTATATTCCATCTGCTAGATATCTCACCCCCGATGTAGCCACAACTAGAAGCTATGGTTAATGGCGTCCTTATCTTTAGCCCCAGGTCCACTGCCTCCTTTCCATTAACACATTTCCAAATGCCTACTTCACATTTCCACAGGAAGTCCGGGAAAATCTATACTCTATATTTTTCAGAACCAAATTTCTTGTTTCTCAGCCAGATGTTCTCCTCCTAGTCTCCACCTCATTTACTTCCTGTCTTCTAACTTAGTCATTCTACTTGTACTTCGTAAAACCACCCTGGAATTCTCCGTCACTTTATGAGCCCAACTCTGCCCACAAGGAGCAGTTGCTAACCCCTGCCAAGTTGCCTCCAAAACCTCCCTTCACTGCAATCCTTCCCATCACTCTCACTGCCCAAAAGGGACAATTATCAACTTTTAACCTTCTAATTCCTTTTTCTGGTTCAACCTGGCCTTCTCCCAGTTTAGTTTCCACATTTAGAATGATTTTTCTAAATGTAAATTCAATCAAGACACTCCTTTGTTAATAACTTTCAGAGGGCCCCCATTTGCTTACATGGTAAAATCAAATGCTTTGCCATGAAATTCTAAGTTTTTCAAAAGCTGGCCCAAAGAGAACTTTCTAGTCTCCTTGTTTGCTTCCAATTGTTCTCCCAATTCACCATTCCTTCCTCTCTTATGGAATTGTTCTTCATTTCTCAGTCATAGTAGGTTACAGTCCTGAATACACAATATCGTTGCATTCTCAGCTTAAGATGCCATCCATTCTGTTTCCTATCTGGAATAATCGTCCTCCAGCTAAAAGCTAAGCCCAGATATTAACTGAATTCTTTGTGCAACCTTTAATCATGGCATAATATGTAAAATATTGCCCATACTAGGTAACAGATATGAAATGAGCCCTTTTCAAACATTTTGCTCATTTATTCTTCACAACAAATCCACAAGTAGGTTCTTCCATTTTTACTAGTGAAGGAAACTCCATCTTAGAAAGATGAAGCAGTTTTCCACATCCCAAAAGCTAAGTGTCAGAACTGAGTTTTACACCCAGACAGTCTCATTCCAAAGAAATGTGCTTAATTACTGCGCTATTCTACCTCCTGTCACCATTTAGACCTCTTTCTTCCTGGGATGTGAATTACTCGAGGGCAGGGATTATGTGAAATTTATCTTTGTATTTCCAGTTCTCAGCATGTAGTAGATATTCAATAAATGTTTGATGACTTGTGTTGAGTATGAGTGATGCTGCAGTGTTCTCCTGTAGTTACAGGCACTCTGCACCACAGCCTGTGATTGGACCTCGTGCATATTTTGATCCCACATCTTTCACTCAGCTCCTTGCTCTGTTCATCCCGGCTTATTATTGGCTTTGATCCCTTTCACGGCTCCTTTTATCATAAACTCTGTGAGTCTGCAGTGGTTGCATCTCTATATTTACTGGATTAGACTTCTTAATTAATATTTAACTCCCTTTCCTTGAAGAACAAAATGAAAGTAAAAATGAAATCACCTTCTAGAATTCCTTTTTGATATACAAGGCAGAACCCCAGCTTGTGACAGGTTGCCAGAAAAAGAGGACAGCCACCCTAAGTGAAAATCCTCATCGCCTATACTGTGAGATCGATGCAAGAGCAGGGCTTTGCATTTCTGCCCAAGGATCGGAGGAGAGCCAAGGGTTATGAAGGAGACAGAGAAATTATGTTTAATCACTTGCATGTGATAAACCTATAAGTTTTAGAAGCAGTCTAAATTGATTAAATATGGCAAAAGAAAATTATTTTTAAAAACAGTAATACCAAAAATAATCAGTATTACACATGGAGTGTTTACCATATATCGGGCACTTAAAATGCTAAGAGTTTGATATACTGCCTCAACTCATTCAATAATCACAATAAGAATAAGGGGAGGAATAACTATATTCCCATTTTACAGAAGAAACTAGGATTTTGAGAGCTTAGTGGTAAGCTGTCAATGTCACAAAGCTGATAAAGGCAGAGCTAAGACTCAAACACTTGTCTATCTGACTCCAAAATCCCTGCATTTAACCATGCTCCCCTGCTATCATTGTGTTCACATAAAAAATAATTATATAGACACCTAGAGAGATTAGGTCTGTTGTCCCCAGCCATATGACTAGTTAGTGGCAGAGCTACAACAAGAGCTTGGGCTCCAGACTTTTTACTACTAAGCTACTGGCCTCTCCCAATATCACGTTACAATGTCACAGTGCATGTAGTGTATATAGTTCTATTTTCCTCATTAAAAAAAAAATTGGAAGTTGAAAAAGGTCATGGTCATGGAAATAGGTACAGTTTACCTAGGGGAAATAAAAGTCTTTGATATTTTGAAAGCACTAAAGCCCACTTAATAGATTCTAGAAAAAAATGATCCTGAGTCATGTTTTGAGCCCGTTTTTTCTTGATTCTAATTTTGGAAAAGAAAACAAAAGTATATGAGATCAAATTGTCATTCTAGCATCTTCAAAGTGTAGATATTTCAGCAGGAATAGAAACACTATCTTGCTCCCTATTATGCAAGATATATCCTACTTTAGAAGGTATGAATGATCTTATTCCCACTGTTCTCTGCACCTCTTCCTTGGTGGTTTGCTAATTACCAGGTTATTAAAATGAGAAGGACAAGTTTTATATTAAACCATGGATACACATGTATACTCAATGCTAAGTTTGCAACAAAATCTATCATTCATGGGTTCATTGTTTTATAAAGTGGATTGCAGTGATCTCACTGTCATTTTCTTTTATTATTTAATTTTATGGCTTAGAATATATTCGTTTTGTGATTATGCTGAGACCAACTTTGTTAAATCAGATAAATAAGGACTTAGGTCTCCTAAAAAGTATGATTTTACCAAGAGAGTATTTTCTAATCTTTCATCTCTTTGAGTTTGCCTTTCTGTTTTTCTTTCTCTTTTCCCCCTTCATTTTCCTACCTCCAATCCTATTCTTCCTACTTCCCTTCCACAGTTTTGTGACTCATCTGACAATGTGCTAGACTCTGTGGGAACATACATGATAAGATGTGGCTCCCATCTTCAAGATTTCTTATAGTGTATTAGAAAATGTTTCTTCCTCTTTGCACTCACCAAAGACACCCAATTCTTTAAACTAAAGGAAGATTCCATGAGTTCTCCAGCATCGCAAGTTAATCACTGACTTAATTAAGAAGCAGAATGGAAATATTTCTTCAGGATCAACAGTGAAACTGTCCACCAAGGTGGAACCATACGTTTGCTAGTTCTCCAAATCTCATCATCGAGGTTAAGAGAAGTTCCTAAGCTCCAACTCTTCTTTTCTCTTAAGACTCAAAGCCTTGGCCGGGTTCGGTGGCTCAGGCTGTGGTCCCAGCACTTTGTGAGGCTGAGGCGATTGGATTGTATGAGTCTGCAGGTTTGAGACCAGCCTGGGCAACTTGGTGAGACCTCATCTCTACAGTAAAATAAAAAATAGCCAGGCGTCTGTAGTTCTGGCTACTGGGAAGACTGAGGTGGCTACTTGGAAGACTGAGGTGGAAGGATCACTGGAGCCCCAAAGGTTGATGCTTTGGGGTGGCCGTGAGTGTGTGTGTCACTACACTGCAGCCTGGGCGAAGGAGTGAGATCCAACTCAAAAAAAAGACGCAAAGCCTTGACTTTATTGCCTGCCTTTGTCTTTACTGTGCCTGTTATCCCTCACTAAGTCAATCACTGAAAAAAATCTCTACTATTTCTCCAAGTGTTCATTTCAAATTCTCGATCCAGTGGAAATCTTAATCTTCCTAGGGATACCATTTCCCTTGGAGGAGTCTCAGGTGGTGGCAGTTTTTACTTCCTGTCCCCTCATACTACTGGCACTGAAGGTATGGAAGTGACATCTGTTTCTCCTTGTCCCTGGTAGACCGTGCTTCCTTATTGCTCTTCAGACCTCCTCAGCCTTGCTTCTTTTACCATCAGATTTTATCACACATGATCTCTCATTTTTGCTATCATTCACTGACACCCCTATTTCAATCTCAATTCTTCCTTTCTGGATCTTTTCAACTCCTGGCTCTCTGTCACTCACTCAGTACCTCTCCTGTCTATAGTCGCGGCTATTTTGGTATAAACATAGGCAATTCTTCCAAAATGCTGACTTTTATTTCTTTAAATTGCTTTGCCACTGATCTAATTTTCTGTCAAGCTTCAGCAACTCATGCTCATGGTCATACCTGGTCATTGGTGATAAATACAACACCCCCTCTCTCAATCTCAATTTCATACAATACGCTCTTTAATCACCCCTGTTTATCTTCCTAGCTCATATCTTCCTTGTACCCTGACCCCATGAGACTTTTCTTTTTTGATACCCACTGGCACCTCCAATCAATTGATTCCATGATTCTGTAATGTTCTCATATTCATCATTACTTGGCTTAATTCTCATGGTGAATCATTATAATCACTATAATTACTCACTGTACTCATTTACCCCTCTGTTGCTTAATGGTATTTGGTACTGGCTTGTTGAAATGGGAGTCATGGTTCAGTCAAACTCCATTAACTTTGTGCTTGCACTTGTTAGTAGAACATGAATCAATCCGCACACACACACACACACACACACACACACACGTAACAGACCATGAAAAATAATGTCCCACTCTCCAACACAAATTTTTTCATAGTTCTCTCTTCCCTTTAAATTTCTAACAATACTTCCTCTATCCTCTCTGTCAGCTAATGTCCATAATTCCCACTGCACTGAGAAAACTGAAGGAATCAATGGAGAAATTCCACAGATTTCCACCACATAGTCTACTCTAACCTGCACTTTCTTTTTACCATAGATGAACTTTCTATGTTCCTATACTCACAAAATAGATCCCATTCCTTTTCCTGTTACCAATTGATTTTTTCTTCTCTATTGACTCATTCCCAACAGCATATAAATACATAGTTCCCTACTTAAAAAGAAAAATTCTCTTGATTCCTTTTTCCATATTTCCAGCAAAATTCTGGGGAAGAATTGTCTTTATTTGTGTCTCTAGATCTTGCTCTCCCATTCTCTACCAATCCCACTATCATTAGGCCTTCAGCACATTCCACTCCATAATTTGATCCACTTCAGTATTCAGTTGATGGAACTTACCATTTCAGTTGGAGGAACAGTCACACCTCCAGGTGCTCAGACCAAAGTCTTGGGAGTCATTTTTTTCCTTAAAATTGTGGTAAGAACAGATAACATGAGATATAGCCTCCTAACCAATTTTTGCATGTGCCATACAGTATTGTTAACTATAAGCATAATGTAGTAAAACAGATCTTTAGAATACATTCATCTTGTATAAACTTGATTCCTACTGAATGACACCACCTCATTTCTTCCTGGCAAATATCATCCTATTCTCTGCTTTTATGAGTTTGACTATTTTAGATACATCATATCATTGTAATAACCAACAAATACAGCAACCCCTCACTTAGTGTCATTGATAGGTTCTTGGAAACTATGAACTTTAAATGAAACGCTTCAAGTGGTCCTTGAATCACATTTTGTTCAATGTCATTTCATTATAAAGTTGATCAGAAAAAAAATTGGTTTTGCTATATAATTGTAATCATGGGCATATGTCCTTCTAAGATTGGCTTACTTCACTTAGCATGATGCTCTCAAGTTTTTTTCATGTTATATCATATGACAGAATTTCCTTATTTTATGATGGAATGATACTCCATTGTATGTATATACTGCATTATTTTATCTATTCATGCACCCATTTAGTTTGTTCTCACATCTTGGATATTATGAATAATGCCGCAATAAACATGGGAGTGCATATATCTCTTTGAGTCTTGATTTTAACTCTTTTGGTTAGACACTCAGAAATGAAATTACTGGATCATATGATAATTCTATTTTTAACGTGAAAAACTCCACACTGGTTTTCCTAGTGTTTGTACCATTTTACATTCCCACCAGCAGTATATAAGGGCTCCAATTTCTCTATACCCTTGCCAACACTTGTTACCTTTTTTGCTGTTGTTTTGATTATGGTCATCCTGATATGTGAGATAATGTCTCATTGTGGTTTTGATTCATATTTCTCTTATTATTTGTGACACTGACCATTTTTTTCATATACAGTAAGTCCTCATTTAGCATTGTGATATGTTCTTGGAAACAGTGTAATTAAGCAAAATGACATATAACAAAACCAATTTTTTTTCTGTTTAACTTTATAATGAAATGACATTGAACAATATGTTATTCAAGGACCACTTGAAGCGTTTCATTTAAAGTTCATAGTTTCCAAGAACCTATCAATGACATTAAGCGAGGACTTGCTGTATTTGTTGGTTATTTGCAAGTCTACTTAGGAGACACTAAAAGCTTTTCTTCTAAGATCAAGAAGAAGAAAATGATACACAGTCTCACCATTTCTAGTCAACACAGTCCTAGAAGTTAAGCAAAGCAATTAGGACAGAAAAGAGAGTAAAAGGCATCCAAATCAGCAAGAGTAAATAAGGTTATCTTCATTTGTAAATGACATGATCTTATGTGTAAAAAAAAAAAACTAAAAGTTCTACAAAAAAAAAAATCTGTTAGAACTAATAAATAAATTCAGGAAAATTGCAGAAGGTAAAATCAACATACAAAAATGAGTAATGTTTCTATACATTAACAATGAACTAAATAAACTGTCTGAAAAGAAAATCAAGAAAACAATCCTATTTCTAATAGCATCAAAATGTAGTTAGGAATGAACTTAATCAAAGAGGTGAAATACTTGTACACTAAAAACTACAAAAGTTTGATTAAATAATTAAAGGAGATGCAAATTTCTTAATGGAAAGACATCTGTGTTCATGAATTGGAAGACTTAATATTGAAATGTCCATACTATCCAGTGATTTTTTTGTTTAAAATCCCAATGACTTTTTAAAAAATAAATAGCAAAAGCAATTCTAAAATTCCTATAGAACCAAAATCTTGGTTCAAAGTCAAGTAATCTTGAGAAAGAACAAAGCTAGGGTATCACATCTTCTGATTTTAAAATATATTACAAAACAATAATGATCAAAATAGTATGGTACTAGCATAAAAACAGACACATAGGCCAATGGAACAGAATGGAGAACTCTGAAGCAAACTCATACATGTATGATCAACTAATCTTTAAAAAGGATGCTGAGAATATATAAAGAGGGAAGGATAGTCTCTTCAACAAATGCTTTCAGAAGGCCTAGATATTCACATGTAAAAGAATGAAATGGACTTTTATCTCATACCATACACATAAATAAATGCATAATAAATCAGACTTAAATTTAAGACCTGAAACTGTAAAACTTATAAAAGAAAACATAGGGGAAAAGCTTTATGACATTGGTCTTGCCAATGATTTCTTTGATATAACACCCAAAGCACAAGCAATAAAAACAAAATTAGACAGGTAAGACTACATCAAACTACAAAGCTTCTGGACAGCAAAGGAAATTATCAACAGAGTAAAAAGACAGTCTACAGAATGGAAGAAAATATTTGCATATTATGTATTGGATAAGAGGTTAATATTCAGAATATATAAGAAACTCATATAACTCAATAGCAGAAAACTAAATAACCCAAATAAAACTTGTACAAAGGATTTGAGACTCATCTTTGAGATCACTTTTCACCAATCTCTCAGCTGATACAACTAGAAACACTACTCCCTTTACCTTCAAACTATATTGAGGCTTCTCATCACCCCACTGTCCTAGACACTGTCATCTCTTGTCTTGATTACTGCAATAGCCTTCTGTTCTCTTTACCCTTGCCTTCTTCCACTATATTTTTTAACACAACAGTCAGAGTGATCCTTTTACGGGGAAGTCAGATCATGTTATTCTTATGCTTAAAACTCTGTGTGGATACTTATTTCCCTCAGAACAAAGGTCACCATTTTAAAGAATCTATGGTACCCTACATGACCTGACTTCACCTTTATCTCTCTGTTCTCATTTCCTACTATTCTTCCCAATTTGTCATCTGCTGCAATCACACTGACTTCCTGGGTATACCAGAAATATGCCTGTACTAAAGTCTTTGTACTGGCTCTTCCACCTGACTGAAATAACATATCCCTGAAATCTGTGTAGTCAATTCCCTTTTATATCAAATTTCCTCACCTCCGTGTTTTGTTCAAATGTCAGGTTTTTAATGAAGCCCTTCCTGGCCCCTAACAGCATTTACTACTGAAAAAGTTCCACAATCACATACTTCTAACTATTTCTACTTTTCTTTTTCCCATATCATTTATCATTATGCAGCATAGTTATTTCTTTCTTCCTCCCTTCCTCTTTTTCCTCCCTCTTTTTCTCTCTTTCATTCTTCCATGTTCATTTTATATTGTCTAATAGAATTTAAGTTCCAAGAGGGCAGGAATCTGTTTCTATTTTATTCACTGATATACTTTTAGTATAATACAAAATGGATATCAAATAAATATTTTAGTGCAATAAAATTTATAGTTAAATATTGTTGCCACTAATTATTCGATACATTTTCAAATTATTCTATAGATCAGTTGTATTAGTTAGGGTTCTCTAGAGAAATACAACTAATAGGAGACAAATCTCCACACACACACACACACACACACACACACACACACACACACACACACACACACACGTTTATTATAAGACACTGGTTCACACGATTATTGAAGCTGAGAAATCCTATAGTCTGCCATCTACAAACTGAAGAAAATCAGTCATGTAATTCCAAGGCCTGGTAAGAGAAAAGTTTTGGAATAGATTCCATTTCTTGTCTGAAAGCCTGAGAACCAGTAATGCTGAGGGCAGGAGAAAATCATTGTCCCAGTTCACTCAGCCAGACTTAACCTTCCACCATTTTTTGTTCTATTCAGGCTTCTGGTGGATGGGTGATGCTCATTTCCATTGAGGATGGCCACCTACTTTCTTTACTAATTCAACAGCTAATCTCTTCCAGAAACATCCTCACAGACACACTCAAAATAATGTTTAGCTATGTGGGCATACTATGGCCCAGTCAAGTTGACACATAAAATTAACCATACACTAACTTTCTAGTCATATGAGAAAGCCCATTTTACTCGTTTACGTTCTCATGCTACTATCCCTTTTAAAATTATTTTCTTTCTCTTCTTCCTGGAGTGATTAAGCTCATCCAGTCTCCTTTGACTGAAACAGCAGAGTCATGGAGAGAAGAAACAGAGAGACTGTGGGATGAGAGGTTATAAAGCCATACCAAAGCTGGAAGCCATCAGGAGCCCTAATGAAAATCACATAAAGAAAAATGGAGAACTACTGTGTGCAAGTCAGTATGTTTTCAGTCTCTTTGATGTGATCTTTCTCCTTTAGCCAACATTTATAGATTACTTAGTTTGCTCCTGACCCTCTTCTTGGCTCTCCCAACCTTTCTTGGGTGTGCACATCTACTTCTATGTACACATATAGAACACTGTTATGCTGCTGACTCTCAAGTTGATCTCTCCAGTCAAGACCTCTCCTCTAGGTTCCAATCTTAATAATTATAAAATATCCACATTGCCTTTCTTCTTGGTTGTATCACTTAACAATATCTAAAATGAGTAAGCCCCAAATCCTATTTTCTCTGCATACTTACCATCTTAATACTTAGGACTCTATCTGATTGCTAAAGTTAGAAATTTGAAAGCTTTTCTTTTTATCAATGACTACATTCAAACTACCCTCAAGTTCTGGATAGTCTATCTCCAAAACATATCTCAAATTACTTCTCTACCTTGGTGAAGGCGACATTATTTCTCCTGAGTTCTAGAAGAAATGGATAAATAAAACACTAAAAATAAAATTCAAACGAGTGGGAGTTCACATGTAGTTAAAGAGACCAGAATGATGTCATAGAGGACTTGGCAACTTAGATAATTCTTTGATGATGGACAGAATGTGATGAATAGGCGGGTTTGGGGATCACAATGCAAACAAAGGGAAAAGGATGGACAGAGATATAGAGGAGAAACAAGTATTCTCTGGAAAAAATAAGCAGCCCAATTGGGCTGGAGCTGAAAATATATTTAGACGAGAAGTGGGAGCAAGGGCTAAAAACATAAAATTGGACTATATTGTGGAGGGCCTGAAATACCACAGCGGGACAGATTAAGTTGATTTGTATACTTCCTGCCTTCCCAATGTGCCTTGTTGTTCATAGCCATAAATGTGTATCAGTGGAAATGGAAGACAACCTGTATTCTCTTAATTGTTCTGCATTTCACTGGGGTCTGTTCCATTCTAAATGTACAAGGGGATGCCCCAGAATATAGAAATTTTCCTACTGTTTTTTTTTCTATAGCATCAATTATTAAGCAACACTGTATATTAGCAGAACCATAGGCTTATTATAATAGAAATTGCTTCCACATGATTATTTTCAGAGTATTTCCTTATGTACTGAGATATTTATCTTGCATGCAGAACTACCTATTTTGTGAAAATACCAATAGCAGGGATACCACTGTGTTTATGATTACTAACCTCATTGAATCAAAGGCACCATGGATGGAGGAAGTTTTAAGAATATTTAATACATAATTTACTCGATTCTATCTCCTCAAGGTGCCTTTCAGGTTGTCTTAGTAGATGTGAATTTCCTTTCATCATGTGAATGCAATTCTATCCTTGGTTTGTTATAAATTAACAATTTGAAATAAAGTCCTGCATTCTAAACAACAGCTGACGTACTTAATATGGAAAAAAATTCCCTACTGTACTTTGGTTGATACAACCATTTTATATGACTTTCCAGCTAGTCCCAATTTCTGATAAACTCAAGTCAGCACCCTTCCACCCCCGTGTGTGTGTGTGTGTGTGTGTGTGTGTGCATGTTGTTCCATCCCCTAAAAAATGTAGCTAAGTGTTTTTCACACTTGTAAATGAACATTTTTAAACCTCTGCATAAATAAAAAGGTACAATAGGACTTACTTTGGGGTCACTGTAGGTATTATAAAATGTTAATATAAACTCAAAAATGAGATGAATCATTCCAACACCTTTTCATCTGGAGAAGAAATACTCATGCAGTCCTGGTGCAAGAGTAAATGTTCCTATGAGGAAACTGGTTGAGAAGGTTTATAGTTTTGCACAATTATGTATGTTTTAACACTTCTAGAAATTCATTCTGAGAAAAAAATTAGGGAGGTGCACGGGAACTTATGTATAAGGAGTTTATTCATGACACTGCTCTTAACTGCATCTAAAACTAACTAAATGCCCAAAAACAGGAAATCTGAGGAAGGTATGCTCAAGGAGTACTATGCACCTCTTAAATATCACAGAAAATATTTGATGCCATAGGAAAATGTGTACAGTTTATTTGCTGAAAAAATTAAGAATATATGGGGCCTTTAAATTATGATGCCAGCTCTGTAAAAATATTAATCTCTCTCATACAGACACACAGAGACTGAAAAGTATGTGCATCAAAATATTAATCATTGTTATTTCTGTTGTCAAATTGCAGGTGATTTATAGTTTTTTTGTACTTTTATATACATGAACATGTTATATATACACACTATATATATACATATATATACATATATTTTAGCAGATTCATAGATATGTTATATATTCTGTACACATGTATATTTATACGTAATACATATAAATGTATATATGTACACATAAAGCTTACTTTAGACATCACAAAGAATCAACAACAAAAATTGTCCTTTTTCATAAATTGTTAGTACTAAAGTGAAAAATGGATAGCATTAGGATTCTGTTTTATTTTGAGAGTCCAGATGGGCTGAGATGCTTTAGAAAGCAACAAAGAGAACAGCACTTCTTATAAGATTCTATTGGATCTGGTTAGTACAGTTCCTCTTATTAAATAAGAAAGAATGAAAGTACAAAAACCTAGTACTCATTTTTTAAATTTAGAAAAAGAACACCAAAGCATACTCCAAAAGTTAAAATGAGAGAATTAAAAAAATACAGCAAAGATGAACTTAATGAAAAAGAAAAAAATAGAGTAAATAATAAAAACAAGTAGATAGCCTGGAAGAAACATAAATAGATTCCTTTCAAGGCTGATTAAAAAAACATGAGAGATAAAAATATAAAAGATTAGAGATGAGAAAGGAGATATAACTATAGTTACAGGAGCAATTAAACAAATTGCATGAGAATATGACTCATGAAGAAGCAGTAAGGATATAGCAGCAAACATAATCTCCAAGAAACTATTAATCAACCTGGAATAGTTCCAGGCAATGTTCACCTACAACACACTAACAGTGCCCTTAAAATAATACTATAACTGTTTTTCTTGTACAAAGCAATATTAGATGTTATTTCATTATTTAATCGTTTGATTAAATAAAGTATTCATTTTCATCTTTTTCTATTGAAAGTAAACAGGAATTTCTCTGTAAATACACAGGTGTGTTTGGTTTCTTTAAAAAAAAAACCAACAAAGTCAATATTTTTGTTTATTCAGATAAGAGGTGAAAATTAGCATAGAGAACTGAGTGACAAAAAGTACAAATTGTATCATAGCATAGTTAGGTATGATTAGTACAGATGGCCATTGACAATAACAATCTAACAGGTTGCCACAAAATAACGGGTTATCCAAATATCCTGAGGCATGAGTAGCTGCCTAGACTTCATCTCCTGGGAAATAAAATATCTAAAACAATAGTCACAACATTTTTTATAACTATATCAATATAAATCCTTTGGATGCCCTTCCAATGTATACATTTCTGTATTTATGTAACCTATCATATGTGTGTGTGCATGTGTGTGTGTGTATACATAGACTGATATATTACATGCATCACAAAATATACTCAAAAGTTAATATTTTAAAGAACAAATGAAAATGAAGATAATTATATACATAAAAGTTTTAATTTTTTTCCTGTACCAGCAAATCATGATGTTCAAATCATATTTTGGAGACATGATCCCACTAATTTTGGCAAGAGGGTAGATAATAAAGAAATTAGTTCATTGAAGAGGCGATCAGATCTTGCTAGATACAAGATGGGGAGGAAAAGTCCTAGAGGAAAAGGTTGGGGTTGGGAAAGTTAGAGGGACATAAAGGAATATATCTGGCAATTGCAGAGAAAGCAGACTCCCCACCAAGTCAAATATTATTTCTGACATTCTCAAACTGGTTCAGGGTTCCCAAGAGGTAAACATTCTTATGTGGGATTTGATTCTCCTTGGATTCTCACTTACATGGATGAGACTGTGTAAGTGATTTATGTGATTTTGGGTTTTAAAGGGAATGCTCTTTGGTATTAAGATGACCAGTGGAGTTCAAGACAAAAGAAGATCAACATAGGTTTATCTTCTCTTCCTCCTCTGAAACTATATACTACAAAATGTCTACAGTACTCATTCTGACATTTTCATATGTGCCCTTACTTACCATCCGCCTAGAATTTGGTCAATTTTTATTTCTTCCTATCTAGCTCTCTTAGCATCAATAACATCCCTCACCCCATGCACACACATACAAAGAAACACAGATACGCATATACAATGGCTTTGTACAATGCTGAGAAGTTAGCAGCCATGCTTTAAATCTTTTCAGATATAAAATAAATAGATCCCACAAGACAGTACCTCTTCATCTGAGATTACTTTGCTATTTTTTGTCAATATTAAATAAAACAAAAGTTTTATCTTCATCATATTTGTGTGTATTAAAACACACATATTTAAACAATGTATTTTGCCTTCCAAAGACCAATTTTCTTTTTCAAAGAATTCATCTCAAAGATACTTTTGGATTAGTATATGTGTGATAGTATTTTTTTAATAAGATACACTATAAAGAAATACATTCCAAGCCTCCTCCAGTGCCTAGCTCTCTTAGCATAAAGTTCATGCCCCTTTGTAATGTTTAGCACAAGCAGGAATATTGCTGTAGTGCTGATCTTTTCTGTTCTCCTCAGGAGAGTATAAACCTCTATGAAGTTACTCCTTAACCTGTTCTTTCCCCAAAAAGGTGAACTCAAACATTAGTAAACATTCCTTTCCCTTAGTAAACATGCTTGTAATTTCAGTTATTGTTTCTTCTTCAAAATATCCCTAGAATGGTACGAGAACTGGGGATATGTTACATAATGTATGAAAGACTTTCCTGAATACTGCTTGGGTATCCTGCTTATCCACTGGTAGAAGAACAATTCTTGCTTTGGGGGACACTGTTTCTGACTCTCACTGGCTTTCAGTTCAGCATTATCCAGCCTTACTCCATGTCTTTCTCGGTGAGCTATGAGTCCTCGTCTATCCCTTCTTTTTTCTCTTGTAGCCTTTGTTTTATTGCCTTCTGCTTCATTGTGACAGATTCTATAAACCATTCACTGGATCAAAACTGAACATAATTAGTAGCTCTTTAAATGGGTTCCTCTTGAAAAGCCCTAGGGTTTTCCTCAATCAGCTGAAGTAGCTAAAGTTTTAAAAGTAGGTTTTCCCTCCATCTATTTCCAAATAGTCCACCTAGATACTTTTACATTAAAATAGCTTTAAGTATATGTGTTAAATCAAAGATTCTGACCTTAATTTTTCAGTACTTCAGGGCATCTACTTCAGAAGATAGGGATAACATATTACCCACTTAACCTGCCCCCCCACGTATACAATTATTTTATTACTTTCCAAATTAAATTGATTTTCATTTGATTTAATTTTATCTGAAGCATTTAAATCTAAATGCCTTAAAACCATTTTGGAAATTTTGCACAGCAAAATAAACTCACTTTTCAGATGAGTCAAACTTACAAAATATAAGTAACATCCTAATTCTAAATACATGTTAAAGGTCCTGTGTTCTGTCTTTCTTTCTACACTTTTAAGCTGTGGTTTCCTTAAAGTGTGTCTGTAGATCAGGGTTGGGAAATGAAGGGTCTACAAAGGCCAAGTCAGACTTTAAACTAAGGGAGCATCGTGGAGGGAGCTCAGGTGCCAAAGGACATGGGCCCCCAGAACTGTTAGTGCTACTGCTTATAATTCAACTTGTTCAGAGCAATATTTGGACCAGTGTGACTGAGTCTTCTTATGTTTGGAGAGAAACCAAAAATAAAAATTTCTTTTTTAAATTGTTTATTATTTTCAAAATGTTAATTAAATTTGTGTGTAGCCTTGTTACACAGTTGTGTTGTGTGATAGTGAGGTTTGGGCTACTATTAAAACATGAGAATGTCTACTGAGTCCGTGGACTTAAGACCAGCCCAGGCAACTTGGCAAGACCTCATCTCTACAATAAATCAAAAATTAGCTGGGCATGGTAGGGCATGCCTATAGTTCTGGCTACTTGGAAGGCTGAGGCGGAAGGATCACCAGAGCCCAACAGGTCGATGATGGGGTGACCGTGAGTGTGCCACTGTGCTCCAGCCTGGGCAACAGAGTGAGACTCCAACTCAAAAAAAAAAAAAAAAAAGAATGTCTAATATGAAATCTCACTTTTAAAATGTTGATTAGTAATCAAAAATTCTTTAAACATAGCTTGGTGGGCTAGATTCAGCTGATAGACTACAGTGTATAACCTCTGTTGTTGATGACTATTCCACGAACCACTTAGGGTTCATATCACTGTCAACTCCTTTAACAACCCTCAAACTGAGTTTAGGAAAATGGAGATAGAACAATTTTCTATTCACTTCTTACAGCTAGAATTAAGGAATACTCAAAATTAAATCACAAGTCACCTTTTTACCTTCATGTATAAGCATAGATACATAATATCAGCAATTCTTATCCTTCTACAAATCTATTACTTGAAATTTTCTCCCACTTGCTGTGTCCCAGTTTCAGATTGGCTAATGGAAGTGTTTCATTATTTCTCGTGTTCTTCTCAAACCCTTTTGAGTTTGATATTATTTTCTGTGGCTCTTCCTGATTTAATTGTCTGTAGAAAGTTGATACTATCAACTTCCTTAACTTATTTATGTCCTTAAAACTTGATTCATGGTGCATCTCTCCCACCTATTAAATACATTTAATTTGTCCCTTGACAAACAGCAACTAAGCTTAAAAAAAAAGACAAAAATAAGCACAAAAGTTGGAGTTTCTGACTGAAGAGGCTGCCAATCAAGACTGACAAAAACATTCTGCTTCTTACCTTTTTACTGCCTGTGCTACTCAACTGAAGTTAAAGTACTGATATCAAAAACTCACCAGCTTAAAACCAAATGATTATCCACCAGGCCCAATGTCTCCCTGAAGGCCTAGAGATTACACATGTAATAATCAGGCTGCCCTTGCCAAAAGTAAGGCTTAGTGCTTCATTTTATTTATTGTATTTATTGAATGGAGCCATTACTTGATAGCCCCTGGGAGCATTAGCAAACATGAAAGAAACCACCAAAGGAAAGAAAAAAATATATAAATAACTAAAGACCATTCCACTAAAGTTTATAATCTGGAACGTGCAGTACCAAAATAAGACATGTACTCTCACACTCTTCTAAGTACTCTGCTCTACTTTAAAGTAATGTAAGTATTGCTTGATTTGCCAAAAACCTAAGCCTCTAAAGTCTCAGACAGGTCCATTCGCAAAACATCAATCCTTTCATTTTTAGTTTACATATCATAAGATTTTCCTAAGTTCTGTATTATTGCCCTCAGTTCTGTATTATTATCCACTGTGTTATAGCATATACTTAAGACTCTCATTAATAAACTTTTTGAAAATAAAGTGTTTCTATGGCCTCTAATATTTGGATTTTTAGGGAACTGTGTCAGAAATACAAAAATAAGATCATCTTTTCATTTAGGAATAGACATGACTGAGAACTTATGACATTTTGTTCCTATGTCTTTATTTTTTCAATTCATGATAACTAATTTCACACTATTCTTTATAAATGTTTCTCTTTTAAATGTACATGTATAAAAAATAAAGCTTAAACATACAATTTTACATAAATGTCATCAAAATGGCTTGAAAGTTTGTTCTAGTTTTGTGTGTGATTATTTTGTCTTGTTTTTAAGGAATCGAGGTAATAATTTTCTTTAGGTTCTATGGAAATTTGTTTCACAAAATTTGGCTGGCAAAGAAATCATCCCATATCAGCATCAAGAGTACAGTCAGAGAGAGGGGAACACAACATCAGTTAAGGGTACCTGATCTCAAACCAGGCAAAGTGGGAGCCAAAGGGAGGCCCAAACTTTACCAGTATGATACCCACTGGTATACTTAATCCTGAATTGTACCATACATCTTCAAAATAAAAAATATTTTTAAAAAAGCATACAGTCAAATATGAATGGATGCTTTTTGTAGCTACCATTTACTGTTCTTACCCCTGACTCTTTTGCTTTTGCTTAAAAGCAAAATTATGAGTCCTTGGTTATATCTGCAGCTAATAGTAAGTTTTTGTGTCTGTTCCAGGCATTCTCTGTGATTTTTACATGTGGGATGGGGAGAAGAAAAGGGGAGAGTGGATTACAAAACAAAATCAATTTAAGAAAGAGTAATAAAGTGAGGGGTAGGATAGAAACCTATTAACCAGTCTTGTATATGTTTTCTTAAAGGGCACTCTAATGTTAAATGTATTGAGGAGCTGTTTTTGAAGAGAAAGTAAGAAGCCTTAAGAAACTCACCTCATATGACAATTGAATGCAACCTGGTTGGCAGTAACAATCTACAGACATTGTCCTGGTACTAAGGAAAATCCTTCCTCCCCTCAGGGTTCACCCCTCACGACTCAGTTAATAACAGTGGGTACCTGAGTGTGCTGAAACTCTGCTGAGGAGACAGATACACTACAGACCTCTGCAAGAGGACTCACAATCTAATAGAGCCTGTGTTCCACAAATACACTTTACACAAATCCATTATGTGCCCAGAAACAGCTTGTTTTATAAATGCATTTTCTGAAACGCAATGGAATTAACCCAACATTTATATTTCAACCTCAAACTATATCGTGAGGATTGTAAATTTCCCAATTGACAACAGATGAAAATGAACAATGTCTGTATTTACTCTGGGTGGAAATGAAGAAGAGAGGAAAATAATACTTTTTTTTTTTTTTTAAAGCTTTCACCAATGCTATATTTAGTTTTCTGAATTTCTGGCTTCCTAGTCCATGACAAGATTATTTTCTTTGTCTTTTCCCTCTCCTCTTTCTGGATTTTCAATAAAATAATTGAAACTAGAATTGTGCTGGGGAAGGAAAAAAAAAAAAACCTCAAGGTTATTTTTAAGTCCCCAAGGAAGAAACTGCCTAAGGGAGTCAAGAATACATAGACCAGATTTTTACAGTTTGTGCTATTTCGCATGTTTAAGGAGACAATTAGTTATTCTTGTATATTAGTGACTGCTGCCCCATTTTCTCCATAACTCATGTGATCCAAAGGGCCTTAGAGAGGACATATTTTAAGTGGGACATGTATTATTGAAAAATGGTATGGATTCTAATTTAAAGTCACTGGGAAAGCCCTTTCTACAGATGTGGTCAAATTTCACAACCTCAAAAACGTGGTCTAGCTATTCTCTATTCTCATTGCCACTTCTACCCAAGCCATCATTAACTTCAAGATAGAGTTAAAGAACCTGATAAGAACCTGAACCTGAGAGTTTTATCTATTTGAAGCAGCCCAACCCAAGCCAGCACAATGTTAATTTAGTGGCCATACAGTGAGTGTAAAATGCAGTGCTATGGTGTTAACTCTGAAGTATCTATACAGACAAAGGAAGGAAGGAAGGAAGGAAGGAAGGAAGGAAGGAAGGAAGGAAGGAAGGAAGGAAGGAAGGAAGGAAAGAGAAAGAAAGAAAAAAACAAGTTTGCGCATTCACTGGTTGGGATGGGACTGTCCAGTTACCTAGTGGGTCATTTTTGTCACAGCAACACGTAGGAAGCACAATCAACATTGATCTATAAAGAACTGTTGACAAAATCAGTTATTTTATTAACCGACTTTGAAGGTTGGATACATGGTCATAGTATGGAGAGGGAAGTTGGTTTCTGAGATCTGTCTTCACCTACTGACAATGCTTAGCAAAATCATGATTGGAATTTTTTAAGGGAGATTTTAGGAAAGCACTGTAAAAAAAACTATGTACTCCCAATCCCAACATGAAATGAAATGAAAACGTGGAATCCCATGGAAAAGACTTGTTTTATGACCATGTATCCTTAAAGTCTAAAATTGAATGGGAGAGCTTCTCTCTCAAAGTATATAGATTCTTGTTACTTCCTCTTCAAGAGAGGCATACCTAAAAGGTTATTGATTTGGTTCTGAAGGACACAGTGTTTATTATGGAGGAAGCCATTGCTGGGTACAAGTGTGAGAAATTAATGATGGCTTTGTAAGTGTCCATGCTGTGGTGTGGAACCAGTGGGGCAACTGTCAATCTATATGATAATACATTCCCAAACTTCATAAAATCAGTGATGTGAAAACGCATTGATTTCTTTGTGAGCTAAACAGAATTTGTCAGAGAGAAATAGCAAGAAGTTTACTGAAGTTAACACCTCTGCCTACAGAGTTGCTTGCACCTCACTTTTTATTTGCTTAAAGAGTTTATGATGTGATGTGTAAAATTTCTTATTTTTATTTCTGGTCGAAACGAGAACAGAATATGCACTATGTACATCTTTTGAATATGTGAAATATTGAAAATTTTTGGAAAAGAGAAAAGAAAAGGCATTCTACCTGTACATTTCAAAATAACTATCTCTCACCTAGCTTGAACTCTAGCTGCAAAACCGCCTTCGTACTTTGCCAGACTCACTCACATACAGAGTTGCTCAGTGCTTCTAAGTATATTTCTCTTTATGCAATTCTGACTGTGTTATAACTAGCATTACAGGAAAAAAATCAGGATGCTGTATCTAAGAGTTTATTTCCTATCAGTATGCAGCAATTTAGATAGACTCCCACAAAGTGAAAAATTGTTCCAAGATATTGTTTCAAATAATACTGAAAGAAAGAGACTACTATTGATCTATGAAATATATGATTAATTATAAAACATTGTCATCTATAACAATCCTAGATAAATTCATGGGAAGCACTTTTTGCTTTTTTGACTTCACTGGAAACCTCTCCTTATTAGTTGAGTTTTTAAGATGCATACAACTTTTAAAGGAGAGGGTACAGATCTATAAATACATATAAATAACCCTGTATGGATGGTTCCCTGTACAGACCTGAGAATACCAACCATGGGAGTTTTGCTAAAATAACTTGTTTTAAATGTGCCTTAAATTCTTGGATTACAAGTGATTTTATTTATTAGGCAATCAAACTGCCTCCGTTTAAATAGTATCTGACACACGTTGAAGCTGAAAAAGGATATCAATAAATGGATTCAATGTATGCCTTTATGGAAACTTCTGAAAGTAATTTCCTATCAAATAAGCACCGTGGAGTGTTGAATGTGCCAAGTGTCAGAATTTTGTTAAAATTCAAAAGAAGTCAAGTGCAGATTTTTCCTTGAGAGTATACCTTGATTAGCTACATGAACAGAGGCATAAGTAAGACACATCCCCTTGTCCTCGCTGTAGAATAAATTATTTCAGAATTAAATATAAATTTAAATGCAACAAAGTGACATCTTTTTGAATGTGTGTGACTTACCCGGGAAATGATGTATTTTCAACAGTTTGGAGATTAAATGATATTTAGCTAGGTTTTTGCATTCACAGCAAGCTGTCCGCCTGCAATTTTTTTTCTTTTTTAAATGAAAGAAAATACTTAAAGCTGCTCTGACAGAAGTTTATAATATTTTATATAAACATTCTTAACTGATCTATTTGTAAACATTTTAATGGTAATGGTAATTTTTTTAGCAAACACCCAATCTATTCATAACAAACCACACAGCATTTGATGTTTTCTTCATAAATCAGCTGTACCTAATGCAATTTATTTTTTAAAAGAAATGTTTTTGACTAAACACAGTTTAGAGTTGCTCAGAAATCCACAAATAAGCACCTTATCTCTTTAATGACTTGCTTAGGCTTCTCTATATTTACTGCTTAATGATCGGAAGGATTTAATTTTCAAAGTTTCATTAAAAACCACCCAGAAAGCTGATGGATAGGCAATCGTGATTTGTGATAGAAGATGCGGGAAACCATTAACCTACATAGGTGCCAAGGGGAAAAGTAAACAGAGGAGAGAATACTTTTTTGAAGACAAGTCTCTTCCTATTTGTCATTATTAAACTCCAGAGCATCTGTTCCAAGTTTGATCTTCAGTACGGATATGAGGCATTGCCGTCTGGAAATGAAAGTCTAAGATAAGGAAGGATTCTTAAGAGATCTTCATGAAAAAAATAACCCAGGTTGCCATTTACTGGGAAGGGGAAATCAATACAAAGACCTAGAAACTTGTGGAGAGAGGACATTTTCTAGGGATAGGTCATAGTTTATCAAGCTGCCTCTTTTGCAATGTAATTTACTTGCTAATAAGACCAACTGGCTACACCTGAATACTGTGTTATCATCGAAATGTGATTTTAAAATTCTCTTCTCATTTCTTGTGGGCTTGAGGGTTGCTGGTTCATTCCAAAGCCCCACCCCCACCCCCAGGTCACACGGGGTAGACAAGGTCGATTTGAAAGAAAAGGAATGGTTTTATTACGCCTCTTTATTCCAAAACAAAAAGCATGCCAAGTCCCCACGTGATGCTGCGCGCAGAACATGAAAAGGTATTTAAGAAGCGGGCCTACCGTTCTCATCATCCGACTTATTTTCGTTGTCAGAGTCAGTCAGCGTGAGGGCTGAGTTTTCACGACTGGACAGGCCGGAACTGCGCCTGGATTTTATCCCTCTCCCCCACAGTCTGATGGCGTGTTCTGGGGACATGCCTCCCTCGGTGTCGGAGTCGGCGTCAGACCCTGTGCTCAGGGAGTAGCCCTGGTGAAGGATCCCCATGTCGGAGCAGTAGCCGCTTCGGTGCGGAGAGGGCTCACAGATGCCCAGCTCTGCAAGGGTGAAGTTGGTTCCTAGGGCGACAGTGACAGAGCCACTGATTAACATTGGTGAAATGCTCTGCAAAGTTAAGATTTGTTGTGACAAAAAAGCGGACAGACACCTTTCCCATCCAGGAAATACATCCGATTAGCTATGGTGTATAGAAACAGGTCTTGGAAAAGAGAATTCGGGATATTGAGATAAATTTGAAAAACAAATACTCGAACAAAAGAAAGTAAGGGTGAATCCTGAGACAGAACATGCAGGTTTTATTTTGCAGATTTTTCGGCATTTTGATATGTCTCTAGGTAGCACCATGTAGCAACCCCTCCCAAGAGCAAAAAAAAACCCTCTGAATTTACAATAGCTAATATATACTAAGCACTTACTTGGGCATCTTTTATTCTGCAACTTTCATTTTAAATTTTTTAAAAGTTTGTAACTTTATGAAGATGATATTATAGATGAATATATTGTAGTTTTTATACGTGAGGAAACTGAGAACCAGAGAATTTAAGTGACTTATCCAAGGTCACACATCTCCATGGTAGCAAAACTTGGATCTGATCCCTATGCAGGCTGTCTTCAATGTCATACAACCTTAATGCTCTAATAAATATGAGAGACAGCTAGAAAACCTGGGCGCCTGTCCTAGCTTTTCTTTGGGAACAGTCTCATTTGTGGCAAAGTCTCTTAACTCTGTAAGTTCCATATTTCTTATGGGTAGAATCTGGGCATTAATCTCTTAAAATTCCTCTCAAGATTATTGTGTGCCTCATATGATAATTTATGCCTTTTTTTTCTTTTTAATGAATGCAGTCATGCACCACTTAAATAGAGGGATATGGCCGGGTGTGGAGGCTCACACCTGTATACCAGCACTTCAAGAGGCCAAGGAAGGAGCCCAGGAGTTTGAGACCAGCCTAAGCAGCATAGCTAAACCTCAAGTCCAAAAAATAAAAAAAATAGCTGGGTGTGGTTATGTGCACCTGTAGTCTTAGCTACTCAGAAGGCTAAGGGGGAAGCATCACCTGAGCGCTGGAGTTGGTGAGCCATGGTTGCATCACTATACCCCAGCCAGGGTGACAGAGTGAGATTGTGACTCGGAAAAAAAAGAGAGAGAGAGAGAGAAAGAAAGAGAGGGAGAGAAGAAGGGGATACCTTCTGAGAAATGCATCATTAGGTGATATCCATGGTCAATATAGTAGAGTGTGCTCATATACAAAGCTAGATGGTCTAGCCTATTATAGCCTAGGCTATAGGATATAGCTCATAAGCTACAAACCTGTACAGCTGAATACTATAGGCAATTGCAACATAATGCTAACTATTTGTGTATCTAAATATGAAAAAAGTAAAGTAAAATTATTGTATTATGACCTTACAAGACCACTGTTGTGTATGAGTCTGTCATTGACAGAAACATCATTCTGCTGTGCATGGCTGTATATGTCATATGTTACTGAAATCAGCATTCCAGGGATAAAGAACTAGTTATTTTATTTTTAAATGTTATCAAATAATTTCTCTTTGATAACACTATTTGAAACCACAAGTAGGCTTCACGTATGGAAAGTGAATGCGTGCACATGGGGGCAGGTATGGGCAGACTCATGGTCTGAAGGCAAGCAAAGAGAATAGGCATTTCTTGAACACTTATTCTGCCATGTATCAGGCATTGGGCCCTGCACATTATAGGCTCTACACCATCTAAATCTCCTAATAGCCCAGCAGTCTGAGTGTTGATGTCACCACTTTACAGAGAGGTTAAATCCTGTGTCCAAGGTCACACCCAGGCAAGTGGCAGATCCAGGATTCCCCTATCTCTGCAGATCCCAGGCCTGTGTTCTTTCCACAGGGTCAGCAGTCTCAATCAAAGGGGAACCTGGCAACATTTTTGTACAATTTGTTTAGTTGTGTGCTTTCCTGTTTGCTTTTGTAAAAGACATTTTAAGGTTGCAATGAAAATAGATGGAATCTTATGGTCTACTCTATTGATGTATAAAGCTGATTTAATTTGTCTTTAACCAATTTATGACAATGAAAAAAATACAGAGAAGAAATGTGCTTCTCTGTTAAGAGTGGAGAAAACCTTACATAAACACCCAAGCCAGGATGCAATCACTCTACATATATTCGATACCTTAAGAACATTCCCTATCATGCCTCCAAACTCCTGATGTAACTTGAAACTTTACAATAGTCCCAGGTTTGCTGACTGATATCCTTTTCAGCTTTTATATTAAAAAGCACCAAACCGCTGTTTATATTAGCCTAGTGTGGCTTTAATTTGCAATAGACATATGTCTTTTTAAGTTTTTACTTTCCTGTCTCCACTGCACACTGAACTACCCCAGACTAATTTGGCTGTGTAAGTGGAATCAAACTCAATTCTACACATAATTGTCTCTTCAGAGTGAAACTTATTCATTGGAGAGCTAACCCAAGCACAGATTCCTGTCAGCATGGGGTGATTACCCACTACCTGTGCAGTGAAGAGGGAAGTCCTCTCCGCCATCAGCACAGTGCTAAGTGTTGCTGTTTATTCCCTGAGCACGGTTTATCATGCTGTCTGAAATTCTCTGCCCGGTGTATTCTATTGCAGTTTGCATCCTTGGTAATTAGGTATAGTCCCATAATTGTACACTAAAATGTATATTTCAGTCTCAGCAATCTGTAAAATATAGGCACTGAGTTCATATATATATATGATATTATAAGACTTATCTCTCTATTGTTGCTATTCTCATTCTTAAGTAATTAGAAAAAGTCATTTTATATTAATATTATTCCATCTTGTCTACAGAGTGCAGATTCCTTCTGTCATGAAATACATTGTTTCATTTTCCCGCAATAAATGAAAACAACCCAAATGTTTTTATTACACATGTGAGAATTTGGGGCTACATAATTCCATTTAAAATGGAGTAGGTATATATTAAGGCAACTTTCCTGATGATTTTCCCACATTTCATTATCTAGAACCACATTCAGAGCACCCCATGTGCAGGTTGATCTGGTGCTAGGTATAACAGTGGGCCTAGGCCATGGGACGCCATGGAATGTATACAGTACCTATTCTTTAGTTAACATATTTACTTGATGATAAGAAATTACAATAGTATTTTTTAATGCTAAAACAAACCTGAGATCTTTATAAATCGGGTAAAATGTGCATACATTTAAAAAGTAACCACAGTGTTAGAAGAGAAAAAGTGTACTTGAGTTTCAGCTTCAAGTTTATAGCCCCCAAACCACAGAGAAGCAGCATTGTAAAGAAAACTGGAAGTACTATACTGAATTCACCAGGAAAAGGTAAATGAGTAAGTTCACACTGGCTTATAGAAAGATTAAAATTGATTTCTCAAAAGATTACTTTCTAAATTCATCTTCATGTTCCAACAGGACCACCCTTCCCCTATGCAATTCTTTTCCCACAATTCTTAGTTTGATATCTTTCTGTCCTCCACTAAGTCAAAGAATAGAAACCTCATTCTACGCACCCGAGACAGGTTCTGGACCAAACCTTTCCCAGGTCTGTGGACTTAACCTAGGAAGCTGGTGTGCCATTAACACAGTAGTGAGGAAAAAAAATCTGGCCTGTCATGTATTAAATCATTCAACAGATATTTATTGTTCCTAGTGCTGTGCTAGACCTTGGGGATATAACAGTGAGCATTATAAAAATACAGTCTATGACATTTACAGTCTAATCAGGAAAGATATTAATCAAAGAATCACATAAACAAAGTACAATCTATACAGTGATAAATACAATATAGGAAAAGGACAGGAAGTCACGGGAGGTCATCTAGTGTTCCAACTATTGTGCTTTCAGTTTGTTCACCAGATGTTCACCTAGTGAAGGGTGAATACTTCATAGGACTGGGAGTTTACTCCATTGCAAAGCTATAATACCCCTCTCAGTTCACTCATAACATACCCAATTTCTCCAAACATACCCCTATATGGATTGTTTTCAGACCGTTGTTTTCTACATAGTTAATCTCACAGCACGAAGTCCCACCTTTTGACATAGACTTCTGCCCAGAATGTAAAATAGTGTGGGGGAATTTAAAATACCAGGTCAACTTGTTGTTTTGCACTTACTTTGCTTATTGATAGAAGACTGATTTTTCTCTAATTCATCTTGTATGTCTTTATTAAGCTCCATGGCAACTTTGAATGGAAGAGAGGGACTAGTCATTGCGTGATTCTCCAAGCTAAGAGTTCTAGTGGAAAGCAGTCAACACTTCACTTCTTCTTTACTATCTTGCAGAAGGATAAACAGGAGAAACAATATTTCTGTATGCACAGAACATACTTTTGTTATTTATCCTTTGCCTCCAACCTCCCTGATATCACTGATTAAAGTAGATGTAGAGGATGTGCCAACTTACTTCTTTTCAGGTATGTGTTTTACGACTATTGCCAATAAGTCACCCACTGTTGCCCCATATGATGTTATTGAGGCCAGAGTCAATATTTTTACAGATAAATTATTACACAAAATATGGTATTCACATGGTGCAATTTTAGTATAATTTAAGGTTGAGAAATAATGTTAATGTCTAAAAACGTTTAGGTGGTCAGGATAGGGGAATACAAATCTTTGAAAATAACTCTCTTGATGAATCTCTCTGGTCTTACATTGTCTTTTCCTTGATCATAACCTCAGTGTATAACCCAGGTCCTCTTCACAACTTTTTTCAAGTGAAATCTTGCAGTAGATATCAAGAGTCATCTTCTGATTCACTAATTCTATTTAGGACACAATTCTAAGGAAATATATGTCCATGCATTGTGATCATGGCTTTATTTTCTAAGTTTTCACCAACTTCTCACACTTTGAAATAACCTTTAACTAGAAGAAGCCCATATGTAGTTAAGTCAGAATTATCATGTCATGATAATACCAGGATATACAAATAGCACTGAAAATGTCAGCATTGGAACAGATTTTCTACTATGAGGGCAAGAAGATAAAAGTTAACTGTAGTAAGGGAAGAGTACAGTAAAGAAAACTTTTATTATCTAAATGTTTATCCAAGTCCCCTAAATTTTAGAGAATAAATTTTATACAGAGAAGTAAAAATTGTAATAACATGAAAATAGTTACTAATGACCACTTATAAAATTAATCCCCACCCATTCCTGCCCACTTATTACTAGCATCTCTTCTCATACCAACCACCATATCAATGTCTAGGTCATGAGTTATTTGCTGATAACAGAAAGTAATATGGTGCCAATCTGAGATTAAATTGTAAAGCTTATGAAGATGCAGATTTTCCTGAAGTCAAGAAGTGTGACATGAAAATTAAGTCAATTAATAAGTGAAAATAGAAATGGTGTTGGCATGGTGATGGGAATTTCAAAAGTTAAAGATTTGACCAATTTCTGGTTCTGAAATTGAAACCAAAATAGAGTGTTCTGCTTCTCTCTACTCCTCCCTTTAAGTACAGGTAAATATCTGGGGCCTTTCATACAAAAAACACATAAGCATACTCTAAAAATGGAAGAGGAGAAGGCAGACCCATTAGGGTCCTGAATCCTGGGGAGCTACATGGTGGTGAGTTCCCTGTGTTTTATTTTTGCCTCATACGCTCCAGACCTGGTGCTAGAGACACCTGCAAATTGGAAATACCAGCAGACAAAATAAGTCCAAAATACACTCTGCTGTAATAATAGCTCCCACCCCTACACCTCCACAAATACATCAGGATAAAATTTAAAAAGATCAAGTGGTGAGTCAGAACTTTCATCCTTACCTAGTGGTCATGAGCCTCCCCTAACTCTCCCAAAATGGTTTCAGTGGAGGCCATGAGGGGATTCCAGACTTCCATTCCAAGTCCTCCCTCTCCCTGCTGATGGTAGAGGAGGCTGAATGTTAAATATAATTTTGCCACCATCAGAAGAGGAATTGTGGGGAACGGTAAGGAGGTGCTATTCCCTCTTAGCCAGGTTGGTGTCTGCGGAGGCTTACTGGAGGCTTACTAGACCCAACTCTACCCAGCAGCAACGAGGCAACCTTCTTCTACCCTGCCTTCACTCCTGCCTCGCCAAGGTTGGCTAAGTGGCCTTTCACCGCCCCCCAGCTGTCAAGACAGTGTCTCACTTTTTCCATTGGCTCAGCGTCAGAAGAGGCTTACCAAAACAGAAGATTTAAAGAAAATCCAGAGTTTCATAACATAATACTTCAATTGGTCAGGATATTAAAAAAAAAAATCGCTGATCATGCCAAGTACCAGGGAAATCTCAACTTGAATGAAGAATGATAATTATTTAAATAAAAGGTTAATGAGAAGCCCTTAGGAAAATGAATGAACCCATCAAATATTTTTTGCAAAAAATTACCCTCTATGATCATGTTGCAAAATGCAAGCCTCAAGTGAAAAATGTAATATTGTACAATCACATAATGTTGCCACAAAATGTGTATTATGTCCCATCCCCAAATGGTTATTCTTTATCATTTGGAAAACATATACATAGCTGAAATAATATATAGTAGTGAATGTAAACTGAAATATATTTTTGATAATCAGTTTTTTAATCAAGATCAAGTTGCAGTAAATTATTCTTACTATTTAATGTGAAATACTGGTTCTCTTAAACATTGATTCTTTTTTTAAGTGGCATTTTTCTAGGATCATTTATCCTAAAACAAAGAGAATCTCTTGTAAACAAACAAGGCCACTTTTCTAAAGCAAAGATTAGTCCATATATTTTGAAGTTAGGAATGAATATGAAATCCACATTTTTCTAACAGGTATTTAAGAAAAAGATAAAAATTATAATAATGTAGTTCTTTTTATTATAGTAATTGAAGTAATTTGACCTGATGCCTTAAGCTTTTGCCAAATAGAATGTTATTAAGAAAAATGTGGCAATTATAAGTGATGCAATATAATTTTTTGTTTGATTAGTTAAAATGCAAAGCCAAATTATCTTATATTTAATATAACTATCTTATATTTAAATGTTAAACAATTGTAGATGGATGTTAGCTAGACAATTTATCAATCCAAAATGATTACCATCATTATCTAAAACATTGTTTTCATGTAAATATGAAAATTACTTATTTGTGCATGCAATGACCACAATTTTGAAAACCACTGAAGGAACTACTTCTGAATTCTAATGTTTTATGCTTATATATACACTAAAATTCCTCACATAAACTCTTTTAATGCTCTTTTAAAGTTCATCTGTTTTTACATATTTAGATATTTTTCCAAAATGTTGATAAAACTGATCACCAAAAATCCCAGGCTTAAAAGAACAGAGTAAGTGTACATGCATTATTATTCATAAAAATTTAAGTCAAATATTTATATTTTAAAATGCACTTTAAGAATCACAATTTTTTACATATGACATCTAAAATGTTAATATTTTGATATCCCTAAACTTTTAGACTAGTTATTTTAATCTATGTGAATGTCTGTTATGTCAAAACTTCAACAATTTGTAAATAGAAGCATTTCAATGTAAGTAAGCACATTCCAAATTAAGGAAACACCAATATGGCTAAGTGAGGAAAGGAAAATTCCCAGTCTCCTAGGTTTTCCTGTAGGTTATATAACTTTCAAGGAGAAAGGTGAATGTGACATTCCCCTCTGATGTAGTGGCATTTTCCCATTCCAATATGAACAAAGCCCAATTTGGAAAACCCCAAAGCAGACACAACAAAAGGTTCTGCTAAACAACTGGCAGTTCATAAATAAAAATGAAATGTACAGGAACTTAGCTAGGCTGAAGATTGTCTTCTACTGATGAAAATTCTTAACAAGATTGAAAATCAATTCCAATATGAAAAACTATACCAATCAGTTATCCTATGTGAGAGCATTACAAATGTGTACATTCATCTGACCATGTGAGACTCTCCTTTTCAAAACAATTTTTTTAATCAGAGTGAGAGCTAAAGATAGAGACAGAGGGGAGAGAGAGAGAGAGAAAGAGAAGAGGAAGGGACAGTATAGTGAGTTAGCTGCAACGGTCTAGCTGTTATGTGTTTGCAAATGGCTGCAACACGAGCTTACATTTACTGAGGGCTTCATAATGTGGCAGGCACTGTTCTAAAAGTTTTTTTATAGTTTCCTAATTATTTAGAAAAGCCACCCTGTAAAATAGTCACCACATAGCCTGGAGTTAAGAGAGAGCAGTTTTTAGAATGTCTGTTTTAAAAATACTTGTTAACTATATAGTCTTAGAATTAATTGCTTCTTTTGAGTTCATTTACTCATTTATCAAATAGTTTTAAAAATAGCACCTACCTTCATAAGGTTGGTATGATTATTGAATTAGATAAAGCAGGTAAATGTGTTGAGAACATTGCCTACCACAGAGTAACCACAAGACAAATGTAGCTATTATGATGATCCTCAGTTTACAGAGGAAGAAACGTCCTATATTTTTTCTATTATAGAATTATCAATGTTTGCTATTTTTTTTCTTGAGTTGATTTGGAAAGTTCTGGAGCAATACTTTTTTAAGGAATTTGACAATTTCATCTAAGCTTTCAATTGGGTTGGCATAAATACAATGGGGTAGCCATGCAGTTTTGAGTCTTTTAAAATTTCTGCTAGATTTGTAGAATGCTATCTTTATTTTCATTACTAATTTATTTGTGCCTCCTTCTTTTTTTAATTTCTGGATTGGTTTCACCAATAATTGTTTTTGTCTTTCAAAAAAGCAAAGTTCTTCTTTTCTGACTCTATCTACTGTCTGTATATGTTTTTTTAGTTTATTAATTCAACTCTGATGTACAAAAATGATCTTATTTGAGTTTATTCAACTATTACTTTCTATACCTTTAAGATTTGATATTTTATGTCTTTATGTTCATTTCTTCCTTTTTGTTATAAGCATTTCAAGCAATACATTTTAAACATTGCTACTAATTTGCTGTTTGCCTGTCATTAATAATTGAAAGATACATATTGAAATTTCTTGCTATGATAAGTGTTTCTCACTAGAGTTTTACCAATGTTTATGCTCTATGTCTATTTAAAATCATTTAGCAGGCACATATAGGTTTAGTATTAATATAGCTGCCTAATAAATTGAACATTTTGCCATCATTAGTGACTCAATCTCTAATAAAGACTTTTAAAGTAACATATGATTTCTAATATAAATAGTGTTTTACAGGAAATTTGTTCATTTCATCTAAATTATCATAAGTTTATGACACTATCCTTTGATTATGTATAAGATCTATAATATATTCTTTCTTTCACTGCTGATTTGAGAAACTTGTGTATTCTCTCTTTCTGTCTTGATCATACTTGCTGGAGGATTATTATCTTTTTTAAGACCAGCTGTTGGTTTTATTTTCTCTCATTGTTTGTTTTCTATTTCTCTAATTTCTTTTATCTTGCTTATTTACTTATCTTTACTTACTTTATCTGTATCCCACAAACTAGAATATATTGTGCATTCACAATTATTCATTTCCAAATACTTTCTAATTTCTCATGTGTCTATTTGACCCATGGGTTACTTAGAAGTGTGTCATTTCATATCAGGAACTTCTCTGTTACTGATTTTCTACTTTAGTACTTAGTGGACAGAAAAGAAACTCTTAGGATTTTCCTTAATGAGACTTATTTTGAAGCCTAGCATATAGTATTTATTGCAGAATGCTCCCTTGAGATATAGTGTGATTCTAGTGTGGTCTTGAGTGTAGTGTCCTAAAAATGCCTATTAGGTCAAGGGGTTTGACAATGCTGTTCAAATTCTCTATACCCTTACTGATATTTTTTGGTCTAGATGTTCTATCAGTTACTGAGAAGAAAGTTACATTTGTAATTATGTTTTTTCCCTTTCTCCTTTATTTTTTGTCAGTTTTACACTCCCTTTCCCTCAACCTCTCTCTCTCTTTCCTTCCGCTATACTCCCCTCAATCCCGCCCCCATAAAACTATATTATTAGGCAAGCAGACTTTTATGTCTCTAGGGTGAATTGACCCCTTCATTAGTTTGGCATGCTCATCTTTTTCTCTGTTAATACTCATGGTATTGATGTCTAATTTGCTTCATACAAAATAGTCAAGCCTGCTTTCTTATTTTTACTATAGACATGTAATGCATAACATGTAATGCAGCTATTTCCAATCACTTACAACTTTTCTATGTCTTTATATTTAACATACGTTTTTTGTAAGCAGCATATAAATAGCTACTTGCTATTTAAGTAATCTGACAATCTGTGTCATTTAATTAGTATACTAGTTCACATATATTTAATGTAATTATTGACATAGCTAGATTTAGATTTATCATTTGTCATTTATTTGTCCTTTCTTTCTCATCTCTGTATTTCTTTTCCTACTTTTTGATGAGTTTACACATTTTAAACTTTTCATTTAAAATTTTATAGGCTCTTTGGCTATCTTTTCACATACTTTCTAGTAGTGCTTTAGGGACTACACTATATTTGCTGCATAAGTCTATTCAGAATTTTAATTTTACTTGATATATGCTGTGTCTCTAATTTCTTTAAATTAATGGATTCTTAATTTAAAAAATTTTTAGACATTGCCTTTTTAATAAATTTACTCACTTCCATACTCTTTATTCTCTTCACAAATTAAGTAGATCTTATGCTATCCTTTTTCTCTCTTAATATCTCCGTTATATTTTAATATATTTTCTCTCTGTGCTGTTTCTTGCTTTTTTTTGTAATTAATTTTTTCCAGTTGACTAATTCTTTCTTTAATTATACCTGATCCCATATTCATGTAATATGCTGGACTTTTAAAAAATTTCAGTGATATGTATTTTATTTGTAATATTGGTATTGTTTTTCAAGTGTTGCTGTTCACTTTTACAATTATAAAATTAGTTGATAGCATATATCTGACAAATTTTAATGTTTTAGAATTTTAAAGGTAAAAATCAATTGTTTATTGATTGATCACCCTTACTTATGAAGGTCTGTTTTCTTACATACTTAATTGTATTTGATCTTAGATCATGTTGGTTTATTTTTTATTTTCAAAAATCACAAGGACCTAAACTGAGGATTCTTGCCTCCCGAAAAGATTTTTATTTTCTTCTGTCCAGGCCATGTGGTACTAGCAACCACATACCTCTTTTCACATTTCAGTTAACTGTAGGAATTTTGTTTCTTGTTGTTTTTTCCCAAGTCTAAGGTCAAGTTCCCCAACTGTAGTTCTGATACCAGTCTTTGCGCTTGATGAAAACCTACTGTGGGCTTGCAATTAAATGCTCACATTTCTGACTTTAGTTTATTTTTCTTATTTTGTTTCTCTTTTTCGGTTGCCTAGGGATTTCTCATGCTTACTGTGAGGACTATTTTGCTGTTATTATTTCAATCAAACAATTTAATATTCCTATTTCAAATTTTTCACTTGTAAAATAAGGGAATAGTAGTACATACATTGTATGGTCATTGTGTCAATTAATATTCATGTAGTGTGTGTGTGTATGTGACAAACACACACAAAACAAGAAGTGAACAAATATTAGCTATTATTATTCACGTTATTATCATTATTATTTTACTAGCAAGAGTAAAACTACAAAATGATAGGCAATGAAATGAGAGTCCATTTTAAATAAATTCTATCGCAATATAAATGAAAGGCAGTATCTAGTTAAGCTGTAAATATTAGATATATTTAATGTTTATTCTATTAAGTAATGTAATATCTTACTTTCTCAAAAAATACAAAAAGTATGATATATCAGTCGCAAAGGAAAGGCGCATGACATTTGCGTTTGCAGCACTCATCAAGGTCCCTGTTTCTACCATGCACTTGATGTTCTGAAAACACTCTGGCTTTCCTATCACAGAAGAATTATTCTAAATCTCAACAGTTAATTAACTCATCTACAATCTGACATCTAGTGAGATGGAGGGACCACAGTTTATCACCAGGTGAATATACGAGTATGTATAGCAGAGCTTTTGCCTCAGTAACTAACGAGACTCTATATTAGGACCACAAATGTGTGTGGGGAAGTGTTAATAATATACTCTTGTTTGTAAAACAATTCTTTTAAATAATTTGCTTCATCACCAATTACTGTTAGGATTTAGCTACTTGTCTAAAACCATATAAAGCCTCCAGCCATCGAGCTTAGAAAAAATTGCAAGACCATAGTTTCCTAGTACCAGTTAGCATCCATTAAACAGGCAGAGGATAATTGAAACTGAGTCAAGAGTTCTCCTTTTCTTCCTTTCCCACCTTGCTTCCTGTGTTCCAAACACATGTTTTAGGTTACAAATCCATGTAAAGCCTTAATTACACTTAGCATCTGGCAGCTGTTGACTTACAGAGAGTTGTTGAGTCACACAACGAAAGTCAAAAAGGAGTTCAGGAATAGAAGGCAGAAGCTGGCTCAATAGTGTAAAATAAAAAAATCTTATGTCATCACAGCTGAAATACTACACCATCAGCACCGATATATACATGATGTGAGTGATGCTGTAACTAATCAGTTTCAGCAGTGCCAAAGACTAATTCTCCACTAAAATACATCATTCTCCGTGTGGTTAGAGTCATAAGCCAAAGGACCTTACAACCATTACTATCAACACTTGATGGATGGATTCACTTATAATAGAGACAACAGCTTCATGGGCTTTTCAGCATATCCACAGGCATCAATGATGACTTTTTGAAAAACAAGGTCTTCACATTATCCACTCAAAACCATTGACAGAGTTAGATGTGTTAAATAATTTCATTCATCTATTACTTATCACTATAATCTTTTGGAAGAAATAAGTCTCCTGAGAAAGTGGCAAAAAGAAGTGCAAACCTATAACATTGACCATCACTTGACACACAATGGCAATTTTATGAGTAGAGAATTATTAGAAATAATAGATTGGTGTTAATAAGGATAGATGTCAAATGACCCATGACAACACAAAAACACAATAAGAAAAATATTATGAGTGCTATATGTTGTGTATAGATACATATGTAGTAACAGGACAAATTTGAACTGGAAAAATATACAGTAATTTTTTTTTTAGATTAGGAAATATAGTTTACTTAGAAAGTAAATTTGAGAGAGAGAAAGAGGAGCTTCACTTCCCCAAGGTAGGGGAGGGGACCAAAGTCAGGAAACATGGCCTGGGTCAGAGAGCACATGGCCACCCATAGCTTAGCAAGGCAATGATACTACAGTAAATTTTTAACACTAATTAATTTGAAGATGGAGGGAAAAGAATGCTATTAGAAAGAAAAGGATTTGAGGCAAATTTGACAAAATCTTAACACTTGTTAATTACAAGGGATGATGAATATTGCTTACTTTCTGTATTTTTTTGTAATTTCAAGTTTTTTAATTAAATGTTTATAAAAATAAAAATCTTGCATAAATCTATCTTTATTTCATACTTTAAGATATTTATGATATCTGACTGGATGTGATGGCTCACACCTGTCATCCCAGCACTTTGGGAGGTCAAAGCAGCAGGAGGATCACTTGATATCAGGAGTTCAAGACCAGTCTGGGCAACATAGCGAAATTCTGCCTTTAAAATAATTAATGAATGAATGAATTACAAAATTAAAATATTTGTGATAACATAATTTTTTTGTATTATGTCACATCACTCAGCACTTTCCTGTTCATGTTTAAATTAAACTACATAGGAATATCTATTTGTATGTTTTTTAAAGTGCCATTCAATCTGGAATAAAGTTATGAAGCAAAAGTACATGGACCAAACCATGATATGACTGATATACTACCAGGAAACCCATGCATTTTTCTCCCTAGATGAGAGACCATATATCTGTGTGGTTAAGAATATTCTAGAAGCAAATGCCCCAGTATTTGAATTCCTATTCCACCACTTATGGTATGATCATGTGCAATTTAATTAAACTTCTTGTATGGCCAACATTAATAAAATAAATAACAACAGATGCTGGTGAGGATGCGGAGAAAAGGGATCATTCTATGCTGCTGGTGGGAATGCAAACTGGTGCAACCTTTTTGGAAGATAATGTGGCAATTTCTGAAAGAACTAGAAATTGAACTTCCATACGACCCAGCAATCCTCCCTATTGGGAATATACCCGGAGGAACTCAAGTCATTTTACCAAAAAGATACCTGCACATGCATGTTTGTTGCAGCTCTATTCACAATAGCAAAAATATGAAACCAACCATACTCTCCATCGAAGCTGGATTGGATTAAAAAAATTGGTACATATATACAATGGAATATTATGCAGCCATAAAGAAAGACAAACATAAGGACTTTGCAGCAACTTGGATGGATTTAAAGTCTATCATACTCAGTGATCTATCACAGAAACAAAGAACAGAGTACTATAAGTTCTCACTCATAAGCAGACCTTGAACAATTATCATAATACTGTAAGAAAGGGATTGGCAGTAGTGGGAAACTGTCAGGGAAGGGAGGGCACACCTTATCAACAAGAATACCTGCATAATGAACACATATACCTAACCCTGAATTGTACCCTACAGCTTTAAAATAAAAAAAAATTAAACCTCCTCTTATCTACACAATAAGTTTAATAATATCTGTGCTCACAAAACTATAGAGATGAGTTATCTAATGACCAGAAAACACATAACAGTGTCTTTAGAATAGGAAATACTGAATAAATGATTTAGAAAATAATGTACAGTAGTAGTTGTAGTAGAAACGCAGCAGAACCGGTGACAGAAATTTTCAGGTCCTCATTACTGTAATCAACATTCATTCATAACATACATTACCCCATACCACGAATGAAGAATTCAGGCAGAAAGACAGTTGAGTATATAATACATAGAGGAGCCATAACTCCTAACAGGATGGGACTCTATAGCTAGCAGAACAAAGGTAAAGAGCCCAATTTGTTCAAGCATGCATGCATCCATTCATTTGACCAATATTTATTGGTACTAAGTGCTAAGCCTTGTTCTCAGGGATTGGGGTCAGCAAACAAAAAGATCAAGATCTCTTCCCTAATGGAGCTTATATTTTGGCTGAGATGAATAGACAATAGTTAACATAATGAATAAGTATGTAGTATCTTAAAAAGTGGTAAGTGCTACAAAAAGAAAAATGAGAAAGTTGAGTAGTGCAAGACCATTTGTAAGTATTGAATAATTTGATCCAGAAAAGCTCACTGAAAGGTGTTATTTAAGAAAATACGTAAGCTGACTTAAGTCATCCTGTCTCTTTTAATTAGTGGGACAACATAAGTCATTATAGGCAACTTCTTGGTCCTTCTTCAGTCTTCCAAAATATCTCCCAGAATCCAGTTGAGGAAGTTAGTATTGGTTATACCTGGAGCATGAGGAAACCCTCAGTGCAAAGGTACCAGGAAAGAGCATGCCTGGCATGTTTTAGGAGCAGCAAGGAGAACACTGTGGCTGAAATGAAGGGACCAAGGGTACAATCTAAGAGAAGGTATAAGAGAGTTAGTTAGAGAGTGAGCTGGGTCCAATATGAATTTGTGGGTGATTAAAAGACCTTGGTTTCTCCTCAGAGCAAAATGGGAAGTCTTTGCATTGTTTTGGGTGAGAGAGATGACATCATCTAATTCACACATTTAAATGATTGTTCTTCTGAGATTAGCTGCAATGAGTAGTAAAGGAATGTGGCAAAATAGAATCAAGGAGACCACTTTAAATGCATTTATAGAAGATGATTACAGTCCATCTGGATGGAAACAGTTAAATGGTGGGCAGTCTTGGCATTTGCTGATGGGTAACATGTAGGGTATGGTAGAGAGGGGTCAGATGTGACATCAACATTTTTGGACAGAAAACTAGAAGGAGTGAGCTACCATCTATTGAGATATGGAAAGCTACCAGAAGAGGTGTGTGTGTGTGTGTGTGTGTGTGTGTGTGTGTGTGTGTGTGTGCGCGCACACACATGCATGCAGAAGATAAGGATTTCAGTGTTAGACATGTTGACTTTGCACTGTATATTTGATATACAAGTGAAAATGCTGATCAGGTAGCTGATAATGTAAGAGACAGGTCTGATACAAGAGATATAGATTTGGGAGTCACTGGCATATAGATGCTATTTAATGTCTGGGAACTGGAGAAGATCACCCATTTGGAAAACTGATAGATAGAAAAGAATACCAAGGACTGAGTCCCGGGTCACTTTCATATTAAAGAGTATGGAACCAAGAGGAGAAAGCAGTAAAGGAGATGAAAAGAGCAACCAGTGCAGTGGAGGAAAGCCACAAGTGCATGGAAGAATAGAATCTAACCAAAGAAAGCATATTAAAGAGGAGGGAGTGATTAACTGTTTCAAAAGCTGATAATAGGCCATTAAGAAGAGAATCAAGAATGGACAATTATGATGTAGCAACATAGTAATCATTGGTGACCTCGACAAGAACAATTATGTGGGGTGGATATGTGACAGTCTGATTGGATTGTATTTATGAGAAAATTTGGAGAGAGAAATTCAAGGCAATAAACTAGACAGCTCTTCTGATTTGCTGCAAAGGATAGTAAAGGAATGGGGCGGTAACTGGTGGAAGAAGTAGATGAATAGAAGTTAGGGGAAAGAATAGCAACTCTGTGTGCTTGTAGGAATGAAAGAATGGTTTGTTTAGGAGACAGAGATGGGAGAATTCTTGGAGCCACCTCGACTAGTGGGACTGCGATCTTGCACACAGGTGGAAGTTTCACCTGGGATAAGTGGTTGTTACTTGATAGTGACAGGCAGTAAGGTTAAGTATGTGGATGCAGATGCTGGGAGTATGTAGGTTGTAAGTGTGATTTGGGAATTTGCTTCTGATTGAGGAGGTGCTCAAGGTTTAGGAGCAAGCAGAGGGAATGAAGTTGACATCTAGAAGAATGAGAGATTGCATAGATCAGACAGTTTAGCATAATTGCAAAGCAGAATTCAGGGACTACTTGAATTTAACAACTATCAAAAACTTATGAGAACAAATTTTTTATTGTATACATATAACATTGAACTAAGCCTGCCTTGATTCACATGAAAACAACTAAATTTTGGTGACTATGTTGAGTTTTTTAAAAATGAGACAATACAAAATGCAATGCAGAAACATTATCCCTATAAAGGATAACTCTTCTGTCAGGGGGAAAAAAATTAGAGAAATTAGGGCTATGTGTTATATGCAGACCATAGTATTCCCAAAGCATAAGTTATAACTATACATTCTGAATATATAGCAAGTAATTAATATTATATCACAAGTTTCTAAAGACAGGAGATCTGTTTCTCAAAACATTAAAATTCACATTTCTAGAATCATAAGTGAATGCAACAAAAACATGTCAGCTTCAACAGGGTTTCCTTCCAGAGTTCACTTATCCATTAGGTACAAGAGGCGTGGTATTATAGGGCCCATAAAACTTTTAGATGCTCATAAAAATAAACTTTAATTACTTTTAAAATAAGAAAAAAATACAGTTTTAGATTGACAAGAATGTTTTACCATATAACAGTAATATATTTATCTTTATATCAAGTCCGTTGCAGAATATAATCTTAATTTTTTATGGAGAAAGTGATAGACAAAGGCAAAGATGCCTTGGGCCCACGAATGTTCTGATACAACCCAACTTCCTCCATGAAATCCTCACATGTGAAAGGCCAAAGTTACTACAAATCAGAACACCCACCTCCTCAAAGGATTTTTGAAAGACATGAGTATTGTGTTCTATTACTGTAGTCACCCTAGAATGCACAAATAATGTACTCCTCTACATAAATGTCCAATGCTTGGGTTGTTTGGCTGTGAGGCACAGGGACAGTGCCAGGTCCATGTTCAGGAATTCTGGCACTGCCTGCCCAGTGCTAATATCATCCTGTCTCTTTTAATTAGTGGGACAACTGTTAAGTCATTATAGGCAACTTCTTGGTCCTTCTTCATTCTTTCAAAATATCTTCCAGAATCCAGTGAACCTGCCGTCTTCTTTGGTATTCAGAGAGGACATTCATCAAAGATTCTTTCAAAGCACACTGCCTTAGGACTCAACATCATCTGTGGAAAGTGGCAAGAAGGACCTTCCCCGAGAGAAAGAGGAACAGAAAGGTTCATGGGATTTCCAGAAGTCACAAAGCACACCTCTGACAGAGCTGAGAATTGAAACGCATATCTCTTGCATCTTCTTGCTTTTATTTTATTTTTTTAATAATCCGGGGTCACTCCTGGTACATCACTTCCTTCTTAAAATGCCAACTTTTTCCAGTAAAACCGCTACATCTCTAGAATGATGGGCAATTAAATCCAATGTGACAGTGGTTCTCGATTAAGACATTTCTCTTCGCTGAGGTTTTCCAGGTGCTTTATGAAAAACATTTGCACTATCTGGCACTTTGTGAGCTTTCATCTGAAAAGCAACATTTCCCTTTTAAAGACAGCTTTGCTTTCAAAGGGGACAGTGGTTTTGTTTGCTTCCTTACAGCTCCCAAACAGACCACCGGGGAAATAGCTGTGTCACTGGCACAAGTTCCGTATTCCTGTGTCACAAGGGGTTAGGAGTCTCATTAATTCCTGTGCTCTCATTTCAGATTATTTAGGGATCAGCAGCAGATTATTATTTCAAACACTTATTTCTTACTTCAATTTCCTCTCTCTTAGAATTGGCTCTAAATCACTTTCTCTTGTGTGCAGTGTGTTCAATTTCCATTCGGATAAGAAAATCAGAACAGTCTTTTCAGAAAACCTATCCATCAGCATTATCAGGAACACACCCCACAAAGGCTTTGGTTGACTTTCCTGAATATCTGGCAGGTTGTGTGCTTATTTGTACTTAAGTCCCCCCAAGAATAGTCACCATTATACTGCACACACAGACCCAAGAGCACCGCTACTCATGTTTCAAACTGATTAGTTCAATTTGGTTCCACAAATAGACCAAAAAGTGTGCTAAGAATCAACTAAGGATACAAAGATGGAAAATCTATGTTCTTGCTTTTGAAGACCTCACAAACAAATAAGATATACATATAAATATACAGTGACAATGTCATATCTTATTTTTGAGAAGTTTATTTCCTATCCCATCTACATTGATATGAGTGAAAGGGCAGATGGAAGAGAGAGGGAACTATTTATTTGTCCTCTAGAAAGCTGGATTTTTTTAAAATTTTAAATTTTAAAGATGTGGGTTACAATTCAGGGTTAGGTATACAAATATTCATTATGCAGAACCCTTGTTGATGAGGTGTGCCCCCCCCGGGGCAGTTTGCCACTACTGCCAAGCCCTTTCTTATAGTATTATGATAATTATTCAAGGTCTGCTTATGAGTGAGAACATGTGATACTCGGTTCTTTGTTTCTCTGATACATCACTCAATATTATAGATTCTAAGTCCATCCAAGTTGCTGTGAAATTCATAATTTTGTTCTTTTTGTCCTTCTTTACAGCTGCATAATATTCCATTGTGTATATGTACCACATTTTTTTAATCCAGTCCTCTTTTGATGGGCAGCATGGTTGGTTTCATGTTTTTGTTATTGTAATAAACATGTGTGTGCAGGTATCTTTTTCATAGAATGATCTGAGTTCTTTCAGGTATATTCCCAGTAGGAGATTGCACAGTCATATGGAAGGTCGATTTTTAGATCTTTTAGGAATCACCACACTGTTTTCCCAGAGGTTGTATTAGTTTACACTCCCAATAACAGTGTAGAAGCATTCCTTTTTCCCTGCATCCTCTCCCGCATCTCTTGTTTTTTGAGTTATTGATGATGGCTATCCTGACTAGAGTTAGGTGGCACCTCAGTATGGTTTTAATTTGCATTTATTTGATGACTAGTGAGGCTGAGCATTTTTTCATGTATCTGTTGAAAGTCGGATTTTAGATGGCAAGTATGTGTCCTTGGGTAAGAAATAAAAGGATGGGATGAGATGGCTTGGCATCATTCATTCAACATTTATGACTTATATTTACTTATTTTGTGCTATGTGTCAAGGCTAGGTTATAAACACTTACATGCAAAATCTCATAACCCTGGGAACAAAAACTATGAGGAAGGCATGAGAATCAAAAGAAAAAGAAAATTCCTAAGGCCACATAAGAGTAGGTGGAGAAGCCTCAGTTCAAACAAGTCTCTTTTGACTTCAAAGGCTGTATACTTTCTCACAAACCATGCGTTCTAGGGTATAAAGACTTTCAGCTTTCAACTTCTGTGATTATGGGTTTAAAGACTTGCAGCTTTAAACTTCTGTGATTATGCATTTCTAGCAAAGGACTAGACATGGAGCCATTTTTCCCAATTAGGATCCTGGAAGGCAGGGCAGGGGCCAGAGAAGGGGATAAAGAGGAGAATCTTTAGAGAAATTGTAGAAAACGGGCAAAACAAAATGGTACCCTTTCCAATAGAATGGTTGAGGGACTCCTAAGTTATATTTTCTTCCAACTATTCAAATAGATAAAATAATTTGTGAATTGTCAAAGTAAATTAGGATTATTTCTTTAAACACTCTTTTTACTATGAAATTAGAGGAAAATGAGCACAGATACAAGGGATTCAGTTGAAAGGGTGATGAACTGAGCATGCTCTGGTCTTTGTAAGTAACTGTCATAAGACACAGACACTGACTTGATGACTTGTCAGTCTCTCACCACACCAGATCCACCCTGGTGGTTCTGGTTGGTCTTTGCATTGTAAACCCAGGTTCTGGTGTAATAATTGCTCAATAAATACACTGGTAGATTGAAAACAGAGAAAATGTCTCAGTTCCATCCATCAAGAATGCATACTTCATTTTATTCTATGCTTCTCTCCTCTTCATCTTCCCTGACTTTTACATATTTATTTACTCTAAAATGTCTACAGGGTACTAATATAGATAAAAGTTTTAAAAGAGCTTTCATTCGGTGGTTTCAATCTCCTGACAGTGCCATCTCCCTAACCATTCTGAGAATGATATCTTAAAAAAAAAGAAAAAATCCTTTTAAAAAATACAACAGCTTAAACCATTCACTGCCATCATGGAGTCACTCGGACAGACCCAAAGTCTCAGAGCAGATGAGAGAAGTATATGTAAACATTCGTGCATTTTTATTTCTCTGCATTCTACCAGGTTTTATTTCAAGCAAGAAATTATCTGCACCCCCCCCACACACATTACAGAGCCAAGTTTCCTGTGTTACAACGATTTCAAAATGTTCAGCACCATTTATCCCTTTTTTATAGTTCATATAAAGACATGGCTCCAAGACCTCAAATAACAAAAAGTTTATTTATGTATTTATTTTTGCATGGCATGTGCTGATGAGCAGGTCTGCTCAGAAAGCATTTCACAGATTAGACGCATGAGTATGGTTTCGGGCAAGCCTCCCTCATGTTTCTGCGCATTGGCTGATAAACACTTCAAAGTAAACCGCTCATAAATATGAAATGAAAAGCCGAGGAGTCGTTATGCGCAGCTTTGAGATACAAATCTCTTTATTCCCTTCTGAAGTGGGGTTTGATTGACGTAATGAGTCATAGATCCTGTCCAGGGACACACTGCCTTTCCCCCTTTTTCTCTGGAGACAGGGAGACTTTAAAGAAATCCACTTCAGAACTTGGTGATAGACAGCTTACTTGAAAAAAATAATAAAGCTGAATCCTATATTAAATAACTTATTATTTTGCGTTAATGCTGACTTTGACAACCATGACATATGTCAGAGTTTGACTACACATCCTCACAAAGACATTATTAGCTACAACTCTAGGAAGAAGATTGCCAATTCTTTTTTTTTAAATTATGCCATCATCTCTTTTTTCATTTGTATTGTTGCTATATGAATCTTTTGTTTAACAAAAGAAAAACCACTACTTAAATTAATTCAGTGAAAAAACCTAAAATCCTATAAGCCAAAAGGCTACAGGGAGTAACACAGAAAATGGGGGAATAATTATTGTGGAGAATTTTTTTACAAATAAGTGTCTTCCAAAAAGGAGAGGATCATGTGGCAGAACTTTCTATGAAAAACAGGTTGAAGAACAATCAAAGATTCAATTTATTCTTACTCATAAGTTTTTAATAATTATCTGCTATCTTAAAAAGATAAAACTTTCAACAAGGTCACACAATTTTCTATCAGATCACATTTTACAAATTCACATGGCTTTCAGGAAGAAGGTCATTAACATAAAGCAGCTAATACAGCCAATGTGCGGGGGCGATAAAAGTAGTGGGGGCTGTGGGAAAATAGAAAAGAGCAAAGGTCTCTTTTGAAAAGGCAGCTGCTATTCAGTCATAGATTTCTGTCATTCTAGAAGGTGCAATTATGTTGCCAGATCTTACTTTTTTTCCTAGAAAAACCTGAAATCTAGATTTTTTAATCATTAAGATTTATCTATTAATTGTTTAAAAATATCATTTAACAGCCGGGCTCGGTGGCTCAGCCCGTAATCCGCGCCTTTGGGAGGCTGAGGTGAGTGGATTGCCTGAGCCCGCGGGTTTGAGACCCACCTGGGCAGCGAGACCTCATCTCTACAATAAATCAAAAAATCAGCCTGGCGTGATAGCGCATGCCTGTAATTCCAGCTACTTGGAAGGCTGAGGCGGAAGGATCGCCGGAGCCCAGCAGGTCGAGGCTGCGGTGGTCGGGAGCGGCCACTGCACTCCAATCTGGGCGACAGAGTGAGACTCCAACTCAAATATATATATATATATATATCATTTAAGTCCAAATAAAATAGGTCTTTGAGCTCCCAGTCTTCAGTTTCTGCCCTAGACTTTCTGCAGTGATCATTTAAATCAGTTCTTATTAAGAAATAAAAGAGGAGGCAGAATAAAGACCTTAAATTGGAGAACGTTGAGAGAGAAACGAACCCTACAATAATCTATTCCAGTAGTTTTAGTCTATTTTTCCAGGGTCTCTTGGGATTCTGCTGAGGGCCTGCAGTGGGTGAGAAGGGCTTGATTAGAGCTGCCCCTCTCCAAAGCCCCTTCAACCAGAGTTGTCCTGCTTTTTTAATTTCAAAAATGACTGTGGGCCAGAAAACTTTTGAAAATAGCTAATTAGGACCATCTTCTCATTAAAAAGTGAGGAAAGCAAGTTATTCACCACTCCCCACACCATTCAATACTTAATTGGCCCAAGGTCCAACACTCCATTAAGTTTCGGGCTCAGATCACTTCTATTATTCTGCCCAGAGACTTAGCCTGAGTGTCAGAGAGAATTAACTATCTACCAAAATTAGTGTTTCCCCTTCCAAGGCATAGAATAGTCACTAAAAGATGACTACCTGGCCAGGAATGATCACTCCCTCATCCCATTGCACCTGGGTCAGGCCACATACATGTCTAGTGCTTACAAAGCAGAAGTGATGTGTGTTATTTAAAACCAGAGAACTCTTGAAACAAATGAACCTTCTCCATGTTCTTTTTCCCTTATGATGCTAGGATGGCTGTGTTACTAGATGAAGGAAGCCTTGTTCCCAGAGTCACCACCTGGAGGAGATGTACCCAATCATTAGCATTACTGATTGCAAGCCTCATGGGAATAAGACGTTGATTTTAATTGTGGCCAATCCTTTATAGGCGTGTGTGTGTATGTGTGTTGGGGGGGCGGTTATGAGGATTCTTATTCCATCATTTGAATTTATTCAATATAATGCAGAAAATATTAAATTTTTGAAGTTGTGTTTTATAGGACAGGTACACAATTAAGTGGTCCAAAAGAGAAAACATTGACTTCACATTATGAGTTTACTAATGCCAACAACAGCCCTTTAGTTAGACTCATTCTGTATTCAACAACAAGGACCGAAGAATTTAAGAGACCCACAGAAGGACATGAAAATGGTCAGTAGGAGAACAGGGGCTCAAGCTCAGATTTTGGTAACCCCAAATCCAAAACTCACTGCTCTTTTCTATCTTTTTTTTACAGTACCAGGAGTGGGTACCTGAGTCTGTATTATAATCCTTACTGGTCCATCTTGATAACTTAGCACAATTGTGACATGTGAGCTGTTAGATCTCTGATTATTTGTACTACAAATTTTAAAAACTTGAAAAAGTACAGATAACTCCAAATATACTTTCAACATAAAGAATTGGTTGGTCAATATGTACAATTATGATATTATCTTTCACTATAAGCAATATTGTCTTTCAATGCAGCAAATTTTCTTGAGATGTTTTCATCCATATAAGAGATGATGTCATAATTCCTTTAATATGAAGACAAATAACTAGCACACAAGCCAATATCAGAAAACTGATAGCCATAAATCATTAACCCAATCACTAACATAAAAAAGAGACAAAGAATAGAGAAAAGAGAAATGCTACATATATCTGTGTATATTTATGTATACGTACACATACTTGTAAGTATAACAAGGATAATTTTTACATCATGTATAATTTCTCTTAAGATCCACAACCAGCTCACTTTCATACTAGAAGGGATTATACTGCACAGGGCAGAGGGGCTTTAGAGTCAGACTGAACTAAATTCAAATTCTTAGCTTCTTAGCTCTGGGTCCCTGAATGTATTTCCTGAACTCACTAACCCTCAGTTTTCTCATTTATAAGATAAAGATGACACTATCTGAGGGACCCAAGAAACTCAAAAAGCTATACTTGCTGTAAAAGAAGCGTTCATTATATTTTATATATCCCTACCTCACGTTCATTGTATTTTGTATATCCCTACCTCATGTTCATTGTATTTTATGAATTCTTAGTACTTTAAATCCTACCTCAGACCCCATAGAATTAGGCACATGTCGGGTGCCAGGTAGTGACTGATTGTATAGTTATACAATGTCTTAAGCAGTGTTTGTACTTAGAACTATTGTTAAGCTCTGTTAGTCCTCTGCAACAGGATGTAAATGTTAAGCGATAAACCCCTTCCGGACATTCCTTTGCTTGAATTGTAGTAAACTCTGAGGCGCCAGCCTTTGCTTAGATTGCAGCAGACTCTGAGGCGCCAGCCACTCTCCTGGTGGGCTCTATGTTGATTCAAACCTCCAGCTCCCATACCAAAGTTAGTTTACACGCAGTGACTTTGTAAACCTAGCTTATCTGACATTCCACTCTGCCCATTTAGCCATTTCCCGTCAGTCACAGGCAACTGAGCTAGAGCCCGCGCAAACCAAAAAATAAACCAACCAATCTCAAGCACCCTGTCCCTTGACATCACCGCGGACTTTATTGGGGACTAATTATGCAAGGTCCGCGGACTCTGGTTTCTACGTCATGGCCTCTTCTGATTGGTTAATGTTGCAAGCCTAGGAAAAACCAGCCCCTCCTTCTGTAATTGTGCATAAAAACTGCTTGCCATACTGGATCGGGGCTCTCAAGCCCGAGCCTCTGCGACAGTTTCGGTTTGTGAGCCCAGACTCGAGCCTGAATAAAGACCCTTGTGTGTTTGCATCGGAGCTGGCTCTTTGTGATCTCTCGGATTTAAAATCTTGGGTTTAACATATCTACTATATTCAAAAATATGAACAACAGCTGACATCTGAGAAAACCGAATGTAGACCCAATAGGTGACGTGCATATACCATTATAATGTGACTGAAATTAAACTGGTTGGTGCCTGGAGCTGGTGTGGAAGCAAATGGGCATGAGCAATCTTCCTGAGGAGATGGAAATGTTCTAAATGTTCTAAAATTGGACAGTGGTGATGCAACTCCAAATGCAATAACTTGGAAATTTACTAAAACTCATTCATTTGTACACTTGAAGTGGGAAAATTTTATGATTTGTAAATTATACCTCTATATAGCTGTGAAAAAGTCCAACTAGTTGCATGTATTTCTGGGTATGTAGGTGAAAATCGCATCTGTAAAAACCAGAAAACTACAATAGGGTCAACACTTACAATTTATAGAACGTGGAATAAACTAGGTGATGCTGATCTACTTCTCTGGTATCATGAATTGAAAGAAGGTGGGAAATCTGATGATGGCAAGAAGACAGTATTATTTTAACGGTGTGACTTTCATTTTGATTTCATCACCAACTTTGGTGGCTAAAATATTCCTAGAATAATCGTTACTCATTGATGTGGCTTTGAAAATTAGGAAGGCACAAGTCCCCTGTGATTAAAACACTCTATGTTAACCATCAGGCTAAAAAGTATAGCCTTTCTAAGAAAAATCTATACTGGAATACTTTTCCATCTTGAGGTTTTTTAATCCTCTAGACTGAAATAGTTTGATTAAACAGGCTACACTGGGATCATGTATTCTGTCTCAGTCTAGGAAGAAACAGCTGTCAGTCACATCGCTGTCCTCCTCCCACAGTCCCTGGAGGACAACTGAAGCAGGCTGTCGCCAGGATAAGCGCCCCTTGGAGAATTGCCGGCTCGTTGTGGCCTGCAGCTGAAAAGCAGCCATTCTACTCACTTGGTCTATTAGCCCTTTGACTTCCTTCCTTCATGCACAAATATAAATATAATGCTTAAGTGAATGATTACTACTGTCCCAAAAGAAATTTCAATTAAACACTTGGAATCCTTAGGAACAGTACCTAGGGGGATTCCCAAACAGAGCTGCAATTCGTTATGTATTATTAAGTTTGGCCTCAGATTGTAAATCTGTTTTCTTTTTAATGTTAACTGAGGCTTTCAAAGAACTGCCTCCCATATGATTTGAGCAATTCTTTTCCAAATCTAAGCAGCACTAGTATAATGGGGATGTTCCTGAACGACACAACTTCCAGTTCAGTTTAAAAAGCAGATGGGAACATTCTCTTGCCTGTTGTCGGAGTTTTGGATTAGATCACCTTTCCCCTCTTCTCAAAGGGAGCAGAGGACATGAGGGAATGTTTGGTGGTTACTCTGCAGATTCTTTTGTGTAGTGCTCATTGTTTCAATCCATCAGCAGCTTGTGTCGTCACCTGCATGTAAGTTTTTTTACTGATTCAATCTCCATGAAGGGGTACTTGGTCTAATTTACTTCTGTGTTTTCAGCACCTACAAGAGTGCTGGGTAAATCCATAGAAGATTTTGTGTAAATACATGTAAATTGACTGACGGATGACAAAAAGGAAGAATGGGACAAAGGGAAGGAGGGAGAATGAGAAAAAGAAAAGACAAAGGGAAGAAGAGACAAAGGGAGGAGAGAAGGAAGAAAGAGATTTAGAAATGAATATGAGGAATAATTTTCTTTGTATTCCATTCAGTGGTCGGCTGTGCTCTCCCTATTGCAACTCCAGCATTTGTAACAAAAGCTGGGACATAGTAGGTGATAAATACCTTATTTTAACTCCATTTCCATGATAACAGAAACTACTGTATTTCCCATGCCAATGAAAATATCTCACAATGTATATTGTATTTATTGATAAGGAAGCTGCTGGGAGATAATTCTCTAGAAGTCTCTTGCGTTTCTGCACGTCTTGCAAGCAGAGGCACTAACTGCCTTTGTTTTCAATTATCTTTTCACAGATATTTGCATAGCAAACAGTCTTGGAAGTCAAGCATAGTTCTTGCCACCACAGCAAAGGACAGGTTTTATTACACACTTGGATGATCAAGATAATATCTGCTTCCTGAGCAATGAAGCAAGCATGCTTACTATCCATTATAAAATATTCAGTCTCCCTATGCTTAGGGTTCTTCTCTTGTTCACCCCATTATGCATGCAGGTAGGATCTGGTCTTTCTCATGCTCCTCTGTAAAGGGGCTTGGAGAACTGGCACAGATGTTGATATTCTGGCTACATCTCTTGCTGTGAGTAGGAAACTTTCCTTTGCTTCTAATCCAGGAGTCTCATGACTTCTGTCAGCATCCCTGAAACCATGGCTGACTTGTAAGCTTACAAGTAAGGTGAAATCTCAGAATCTTCAGTTCTTGGCAGAAGCTATAAGAACAATTTATCACTGAATATCTAAGTAAGAAATGACCTCAGACACTTCCATTTTGCCTATTTTATAATCTGTGGCACAAGAACAAATTTTAATATCCCCCAAAATCTAACAGAAAACACTTACAGACTTCAAACAAATTTCATGGATAAATCACATGTTTATTAATAAGAATAACTAGACCGACTAAATAAAGTAGCTAATTACTTTCCTTATTCTCATCTGGAATTAAAGCAACTTCATGTGTGGATATAAGCTATCTCACACTGATAAGAATTTTGGTTGACAGTTACATTTACCTATAATTGATAACTCAAAATGAGAAAATTCACTAACCATAATTTAATAAATGCATTTTGTTTGATGGTCATGTTTTAAAGTATTTGGCTCAATAAAGAAAAAATGAAGTTGAGATGTTTTCCTGTAGTCCAATATTCTTTTTTAGCAGGCAGATAAAAATATTTTGTTCCCACATGACTTCTCTAGGTAACTTGCTATTTGGCAAACTTGGGTAGAGGACCCATGACAATTAGGTCAGTTCTTTCTGTTCCACCCCTGGAAAAAGTTCATAAAATATTTTTTGGGCCACACTTACTATTGCGTTATTTTTAAAGAATTTATTTAGAAACCAGATATTTGGTAAAACTCATGTTATACTTTCCTTTTACTGATTACTTGTTTTTTTCTCTATTTTATTCAATTGAATTAAATGATCAGAGCTAATCAGATTATATTCAGAGATAAGAAGAAAAAAAGCTCTTTCTGAAAAAATATTCACCAGGGTCAGCAGGTTGCCAAATAACATTCCTCCTATATTGAGATTCTATGATTCATCTTCTTTTAGTTTGTCCAAATATAGTTTTTAAAGAAATCAAGACTATTAGCTCCTTTCCAGTAGTGGGGCCTATATCAATTACTTAAAATAATATTAATAAAAAAATTTAAATGCCACTTAAAAACATTTTTACCAAAAGCAGTGTCTGTGTTAATATCTCTCTTCAAGCATTCATTCTCCCATGAATGAAGCCATTTCAAATCTTCAGCAAGGATTTGAAGCATAATTTAAATAAAATCTGTTCTTTCTTGTGCCAATTTTCTCTCTATCATCTCTGTATGCTCTTGGCCCCAAAACTCAACACACCTGATGCATAAATGATATGTTGTTGAAGGTGAGTTAAACACATTCTTGATGACATTTTTGACCCCAGTAAAAACTATATGTTCTCTTTTTCTCGGCTATAAGCTGATGGACATATGCTGCCACCAAAGCTGGAATGGAGGGAGGACCTAGGGACACTGGCTTTCTTGCACAGTAGTGATATCTAGCCTCGCGCAGCATACTGCACACGGCAAGCTCACTCAGCCTTCTCTGCTTCCATGGGTTCAACTTCTGGGATTCTTAGTGATGCCTGCTTTTGAATAGTTGACTCCAAAGCCAAGAGATATAACTTAGACTAGGCAAACTGGGGAAAATAAGGGATTGAGTCTTTATATCTCCTATAAAATTCTGATCAGCAAGGCAGCAGCAAGATACTTGAAAATAGAGATTCTCTCTGTACCTTCAAAGGAGGCTGCATTTCCTTTCCTTCTGTTTCTCTGTACTCTTATTTCAGGACCTGGAACACCAGGAGGACAAAGAATACTTGTGCCAGGCTGATTTTGTAAGCTCAAAATGGATGTCCTTTACACACCTTTTCCTTTGTACAAAGAGTCCCCTGGTGGCTGCCACACTGCTTTCTCTGTCAACTCTAGGAGTTGAGCAAGGCTTCTCCAAGAGATTGAAGAGAAGTTATGACATCTCAATTTTCTCCAAGTTTCTGGTGTACCCTAGCTTCCACGATGCCTTTCCTTGTCACCAGTCCCAAGAATCAGGAAGAAAAAACAGGAATGAAAAACTAAGGTATAGAATCCCAAGTTCCTGGCTGATCTCCATAAAGGTAAAGGCAACACAGCCATAATAATGTCTTTCTTTTAGAAATCTTTATCTTTATTTTTAGTATCATTTAAAGGAATGTATTTCTGGTGAATCATTAAAAGCAGCCTAGTTAACTGTGTATATTTTTTCTCTTAACTAAATTAATTTCTTCCTAGTACATTTGGTTCCAAGCAAAGATGGATTTCTTTTCCAAATTTCTTGGTTCTAGTCAGTGAATCTAAGGTAAAAATAGCAAAAGCAATTCAGATGATCATGCCCTCAGCCACCAAATGCTATCTGGAGTCAAAGCTTCAACTCTCTGTTTTATAACTTATATACTGACTCTTGAAGGAGTTAAACATTTTCTAGTCTGGATGGAATCCCTTATCTCAGGACACTTGAATTCTAGTCCTGTTTGACAGGTAGACAAATGAATGCATTTAGGCAAGTCATTTTATTCAAAATTTAGATGATTCTGTTGGAGGAGATAGTTTTTAAGATTCCTTCCAGCTCTAAAATTAATCTATTTTATGATGAAGATAATTTTTGCAATATAATAAATACTATTTGTCCTGCTTTAATCATCCCATGCCCATTGCCTTCCCCTATGGTATGACATTTCTCAGACAGACGATCATGAAAAGGTACACAGACGATCATAACTTAGGGTTAAAAATACATAAAACCAAAATACAATGGTCTCAGAACAAGTAACTTAATCATTGATCTTCAGTTAAGGAGCAAACTCCTTTTGTTAATTAATTAATTTATATTTATATAAATTGATGTTATAATATTATATTATATATTTATATTAATATACATTTTTTTCTTTTTTGTAAGTCAAAGTCATTTATCACCCATGCTGAAGTGCAGTGGCACACTCATGGTTACCACAGCCTCGACCTGCTGGGCTCAGGGAATCCTTCCATCTCAGCCTCTCAAGTAGCTGGGACTACAGGCATGTACCACCATACCCAACTATGTGAATTTATTTTTAAAATGTAATACAAGCATTTTGTCATCAATTCTACTGGGTTGACTGCAGAAGAAAGCTTTGTTCTCTTGGACTAAAACAAGAGCATGGCCTTTTAAACATAGTCAAAAAAGTCTGATTTTAGAGGTGCTAATAGATAAAGCAAAACATCTGGAAGCAAAACCTGAAGTTCATATGGAGTATAAATAAGGATAAAGGAAAACATTACTTCTCCATGTTGTGGGGGAGCAATATCAAGTTTTCAATGGCCAGCCAACATTAACGCTAAATGAAACAGAAAATGGGAGACATCAAATCAAAATTGGTCCAACAGGAGCACATTTAGCACCCAGACCTTGTTTTCCAATACAATTTTCCATAAAAAAGGAATCAGAGCCCTCTGGAGAAAGGGCTGATTCTAAGGATGGGTACAGGAAAACACAAAACACGCACACACACACACACACACACACACACACACACACACACCACAACAAGCCTTCATAATGGGTATATATTAAAAGGGCACAGGAGCCAACAAAAAGAACTTCCAGAGGCCAAGGGGGAACAACTCGAAGAACAAAGTAAATAAAGTAGTATTGGCTTAGAACTCCAATTAAAGATAAATATCCATGAGTCCAAACTCACATAAATAAATAATTGAACATATATATACATGGGGAGAAGAACAACTCTCCCATATAGAATTTCAAATCCTTTAAGTAGATACTCTGCCTTCAGTGAGGTGAAACATAACTCTTCACTCCTTAAATGTGAGTTGCAATTAATGACTTTCTTCTAAAAAATGCATTACAGAAAGGAAGACTAAGAGTGACTTTACAGTAGAGAAACCTAAAAAACATGACCTCAGTTTCTGATCAAAGTTAATATCAAAATTAATAAGTCATATTAATAGAATCTACCCTTGATGTGACATGATGAGAATGGCACTTACCTCTGTAGCCTTCCTCCACAAAACACATTACTCTACTCTGATCAAGAGAGAAACATCAGGCAAATCTCAACTGTAGGCCATTCTAAACATAAAAAATAATTTATCTTTATGATAAACTAGTGATTAGAATTGTTAGTTATTGAGCTAAAAATAAAATTCCTGATCAGTATTCCTCAAAACTGCCAAGGTCATCAAAAACAAAGAAAGTCTGACAAACTGTCATAACTAAGAAGAGCCTAAGAACACTTAGGTACTACATGTAATATGGAATGCTGGCTGGGGTCTCAGAAAAGGGACACTGAGAAAAAACTGAGGAAATCTGAATGAAGAATGTGCTTTAGTTAATAATAATGTATCATTATTGGCTTATTAATTGTGACACCATTCTATTGCAAGAAGTTAGTAATATGGAAAATTGGATGTGGGGTATACAGGAACTCTCTGTACTATCTCTGCAATGATTCTGTCAACCTAAAACATTTTGAAATTTAAATGTGTTATAAAAGAATAATTTTATTATAAAAATTGTGTCCAAATGACTTCAACAACCTCAGTTCACCCAGACAGAAAATGGTGATAGAAAGAAAAAATTAACAGTACTTTGGAAAATGAATTGGGGAAACTATTTGGAAAAATATAAATTTTTGTTTTTGTTTTTGTTTTTCGCTTACCCACAGCTAAGTTGGCCAAATAATGTCTCAACTGTTATTTTGTCCCAGGCAGGATCCATCCCTTAGTTGAGAATAAGAGATATATCCATAATTATGTATGATTATATTATACTTTATATATGTTATATATATCAAAAATTAAATATATAAAGTGAATGATAAACTAGGGAAAGAAACAGGTCTACAACTTCATCTTGAAGAATAACACACAAACATTTACTACAGAAGGATTTTTTTTCAGTCATCTCAAGCAAGAAGTACTTCATAAGTGGTCATGTAATGCCTCCAAATGAATCATTTAACCACATCACAGACACCAGCTAACAGAAATACAGAAAAATGAAGCGATAAGTAGAAAAATAAATAAATAAGAAGAAAAAAGAAGCTGTGAAATTTATTCTTGGTCAAAATAGCTAGACAATTCTGTTTAAACATAAAATAAATACATCTACTGATGAATTTTGTCTGACTTGCTCACCAGATACCCTGGTGTTTTGGGGAAAATGAAAAAAATCCAACAGCAGTAGAAGGAAAAGAAAGATAATTCATCTTGAGGACAAATCCATGACTAAAATAGTTAGGTATTCATCTAAAAATAAGATAAAATGAAATCCCCTTCTCTAATTTTAATCATACAATTAAACTAGAACAACTCGCAGGGAGCCTGCCATGACCTGTTTTTGAAGAAATGGTGGCACACCTATCACTTAATTTAAAGTTAGACTCAAACAGGAATAGCAGGGGACTGGGAAGAGCACTGACAGCATCTTCAGGGATGGCCTGGCATCAAATATGAATCTGTAGTGCATCAGCAGAACTGCCTCCACTCTGCAAACAGAAAGGGAAGGGAGGAGAGACAAGATGTGGCAGTTGACTAAGCTCCCACTTCTACTCCATTCTGACTTGTCTTTTTAGAATCCTGGCAAAATAAGTTGAAAAAGCAAAAAACAAAAAACTCTAAACAGGAACATTTCAAGATATAAATCTTGGCCCTTTTTACTAAAAATTTTTAGAGCTTATAGTTTAATATTTTGTCTATATAATTAGTATGATTTATGCTATTATAGCACCCATCAATCTTTTGTAGGCACCAAATAATTTTAGTAGTGTCATTTCCAAGGTTTATATTCAATCATACTTTATAAAAAATATATATTATGTGCTATGGACTGAACCTTGTCCTCCAGAATTTATATACTGACTCCCTAAAGCCCAATCCAACTATATTAAATATTGGTCTAACTCCAATATTTAAGGAGGTGATTAAGGTTAAATGAGATAATGGGAGAGCAGCCAATAGAACTGGTGCCCTTATAAGAGGAGGACGGACACAGAAGAGGACCTTTCTCTGTTATTTGAGGACACAGCAAGAATGTGGCCATCTACAAGTCAGAGAGCAAGACCTCAACAGAACTTAACCATGCTAGCAGCCTGACCTTGGACTTCCAGCCTTCAGGACTGTTAGAAAACAAATTTCTGTGTGAGTCATCCTGTTGATAGTATTTTGTTATGGCAGCCTGAGCTAACTAACTAGATTTAAGTACTAAGAAACAGTGTTGTTTTAACAAGCAACTAACCATGTGAAAGCAACTTTGGAATTGGTAATGGGTAGAGGTTGAAAGAATTGTGAGGTGCATGCTAGAAATATGGATGTGGGGGAAAACTCTGATAAGGCCTCAGATGTAAATACCGGAAACAGGAGGAAAGGCATCTTTGTTCCTAAGTGGCAAAGAACTGGCTTGAACAATGTTCTAGTGTTTTGTGGAAGATGGAACTTATAAGTGATGAAATTGGATATTTAACTGAGATTTCTAAGCAAAATGTTGATGAACTGTGTCTTAGTCTGCTTTTTGATGCTATAACAAAATATCTGAGACTGGGTAATTTATTTCACATAGTTCTGGATTCTGGGAAGTCCAAGATCAAGGTGCCAGCACTTGCTGTCTAGTGAGAGTTGCCCTCTGATCCCAAAATGCTTACTCTGGGAGGGAAGAGTGCTGTGTCCTCACATGAACGGTAAGTAAAAGGAAAGTAAAAGCAAAAAAGGAACCAGACTCTTTCTATCAAGCCTTTTATAGTGGTATAGTGACATTATGCCATCTCTGAGGGCAAAAGCTACCATGACATTAATACCTTTCAAAATGTCCCACCTCCCAACACCATTGACCTGGGGATTGTTTCCAACACATGAATTTGAGGGGACAAATGCAGACTATAGCAGAATGACTTGGTTCCTCCCGACTGCTTATAGTAAAATGCAAAAGAAGAAAGATGAATTGAGAAAGAAATTGTTAAGCAAAAAGGAACCAGAATTTGAAAATATGGAAAATTCTCAACTACATATTGCAAAAAAATGAGAAAGTCTGTTCTGAGGAGCATACTGTGGATGTGGCTGAACAACCGTTTATTTGATAAAGAGAGCATGGGTGTGACTCATGGACTGAATCAGCCATCTCAGCAAAGCCAGGAATAGAGATGGCATTATACCATTACCAACACTGCTAGTTTAAACTAAAGTGGATAGAGAAAGTAGAATGAAGAAAGACCATCAAATTTTTGGATTCAGCAGGGCCAGACCATAGAGTTACGCTGCTGGTGCACTAGTCTTCAAGGAGAGAGGAGAATGACCCCAAATGGAATTCAGAGATCATTGGGGTTGGGTCCTCCACCATGGGTCCGGGGGCAAGCCTCTTTCCTCCTCCATTTCAAAGGATGGGCTACTGCTCCCATTTTAAGGAATCAGGACAACTCTACCCAGGGCCTCAGGGGAGGAGCCCGCTCACAGAGATCCATGTGGGCAGGGTTTTCTAAGAGCACCAAGGGACAAGGTCATGCCACAAGGTTATGGATGCGATACTGCCACCCCCATGGGCCTGGAAGGCAGAGTATTTAGCCAAAGACAATTATTTTTGAGTTGTAAGATGCAATAGAATTTATCTTTCTGTGTTTTGATTTGCTTGTGATCTATCAACCCTTCTTTCTTTCTGATTTCTCCCTTTTGGAATGGAAACTTTTTTGTTTTGTTTTGTTTTGTTTTGAGTTGGAGTCTCACTCTGTTACCCAGACTGGAGTGCAGTGGCCACTCCCGGCCACCGCAGCCTCAACCTGCTGGACTCCGGTGATCCTTCCGCCTCAGCCTTCCAAGTAGCTGTAACTACAGGCACGTGCTACCATGCCCGGCTAATTTTTTGATTTATTGTAGAGATGAGGACTCGCCAACTTGCCCAGGCGGGTCTCGAACTCCGGTACTCAGGCAATCCACTCCCCTCAGCCTCCCAAAGTGCTGGGATTACAGGTTGAGCCACCGAACCCGGTTGGAATGGAAACTTTTATTCTATGCCTAGCTACTCTTGTATTTTGGAAGAATATAAGTTTTCTGGTTTCACAGGATTACAGCTGAAATAAATTCTGTAAGATGAATCATACCTTGGGTCTCAACTATATCTGAGTTAGATGATATTTAGATGAGATTTGAGATGTTACAGTTGATGTCAGAATGAGTTAAAACTTACAGGACACTTGGGACACAATGAATGTATTTTGCATGGAAGAAGGACATGAATTTTGAAGGAACAGGAGTGGAATACTATGGTCTGAATGATGCTCCCCCAAAGTTCATATATTGAAGCCCTATCACCCCAAATGACTATTGGAAATAGGGAGTGATTAAGGTAAGATGAGGTCATGAGGTTGGAGCCCTCATCCTATAGAGCTGGTAACTTCAAACAAGAGGGTGAGCTGTCAGAGCAAGCAGGAGGCATGCCCTCACTAGAATCTGACCATTCTGGCATCTTGATCTTAGGCTTTTGGCCTCCATTGTTGTGGGGGAAAAAAAAATTTTGTGACTTAAGCCACCCTTATGGCATTTTGCTATGGCAGCCCATGCTGACAAATACACAGCAAGCAAATTAGCATGCTCTAATAATTGGGGTTCTCTTCCTTCAAGACGTATGGTAGGACTGTACTTCCTTAATCGCTTTTAAAAGAAGTGTAACACGTGATACACTTTAGCCAATGAAATGTCAAAAAGGGTGACATTTGTTACTTTTACTGCTGGTCTTTTAATAAGAGATCCTGACTCTTCCTGTGTTTTCTTGCCTCTGCAACATTTAGTAGTCCAGATGGTGAAGCTTGTATGTCTGGGTAAGGACAATAGGCCAGTCAATCCACTCTGGGTGAGAAATCAACATGTTTTGTTACCTTACTGAGACTCTTCATTGCTAAGGTTGATACAGCAACCTTAGTCCCATAGAAGAGGAAAAAAAAAGTAAGAAAGCAAACAGACAAAAACTTTTAGTCCCGGGAGACGGGATTGAAAAAGCAGAAGCAAATAATAATAAACTTTGTAATTTGCCCACCCCCACACACACAGTGGCCCACGCCTATAATTCCATCACTTTGGGAGGTCTAGGCAGGGGGATTATCTGGGGCCAGGAGACTGAGACCAGCCTGGGCAACATAGTGAGCCCCCCATCTCTACAAAAATATAGAATTAACTGGATATGGAGGCTCATGCCTGAAGTCCTGGCTCGTCAGGAGGCTGACGTGGGAGAATAGCTTGAATCCAGGTGTTCTAGGCTGCAGAGAGATATACTTGCACAACTGCACTCCAGCCTGGGTGATGGAGCAAGACCCTGTCTTGAAAAAAGTTAAAATAAAATAACTAAATAAAATGAAAACACTTTGGAATGCTCTGCTATAGGTCACTGAATAATCACAGTGAGCACATATTACAGATACAACAATAAGTAAAAACATGTTGACCTTTGTAACACTGTAGACATTTTAATTATGAGATTGCCCAACTGATTTAGTAATCTAATGAGAAAACACAAAGTTTCATTTTGTGCTTTTAAGATTGTATTGCACATGGTTACCCAGATCCAAGATAATTTTAGGACAACTTCTTGATTTTACTTAACCTTGTTTAACACTAGTTGCAAAGTCTTTATCATTTGTAAGGGTGAGCAACAGAAAATTTATCTTACTTGGATTATAATAAAACACTTAACACATATCGAGACTGGCACTTGAGACTGGACATATTTTGGTATGGACCTTTTATAGTCTCAGTCTTTTATAATCTCAACTAAGTGTTCTCAAGGCTAACACTTAGTCTCCTTCATGGGCCTGCTCCCTGACGTCACCCCACTACTTTGAACAATCTACCTTTTCCATAGTGGGCCATGGCTTTTGCAACATCAAGCTTTCACACAATGGGTTTCCTCTGCCCTGGAGTCCCCCATTCACCCATTCACCACCAGGACGATGACTATTCACTCTACAAAACACTCATTGACTGCCAATTGCACTGCAACACCTTGACCAACATCTCCAGGAACAGAACAATTATTTTCTCTTTTAGATTCCCAAGTCACTTTATGGATATCTTTATTATGGTACTTATTCCCTTTAATTATAATTTACTTTTTAACATGTCTGTTCATTGCATTGTGAATTCTAAGCGGCCTGGAAACATCCCTTACTCATTGTATTATGTAGCTACAATATACTTGTTGAATGATTGGGTGAAAATGGCAAGTTACAAATTATTTCTGCCTGAAAATGCAGGCTACTTAATAAAGGTGAATCATTACATTTGTAATGTTTAAATTTTTCCTTAATTGTTAGGGGAAAAGTAAATTGTAAATTTGCTTGTTTTCACTTTCCTTGTCCCTGTTCTAGGTGTTATATACACTCTAGGTTGAATATCTCTTCCCTGAAATGCTTAGGACAAGAAGAGTTTTGGATGCTGGATTTTTTGTGTGTGCTTTGTAATATTTGCATTATACTTACTGGTTGAGTATCCCTAATCTGAAAATCTGAAATCTGAAATTCTCCAGTGAGCATTTCCTTTGGGCATCTTGCTAACACTCAGAAAATTTTAGATTTCGCAGCATTTTGAATTTCAGATTTTCAGATTAGGGATGGTATTTAAATTTTCTGGCCTATGCTTTGTAGCTGCTGATGAGAAAGAATATAAGGAGTCTTGGAATTGTCTACATTTCTGTCCACATTTCCCTTTGCAAACTTCTGATGTGTGATTTATATTCCTTTGGGTAATAGAGGGGATTTCTACAACTTTCTTCACAGCCAGCCTACTGTGCATCTTCAGTCTCCATCCCTGCCACTCCTGTGGATAAGAACAAAAGCAGAACAAAACCTAGGAACCAGAGATGCCTTTTTTATGCTCTTAATCAAAGGCTATGGCTGCCCAAGCTTGGCGCACACTTCCAAGCAGCTCTCCCAGGCAGGGCTCATTGAGATCAGCTTGCTACAGCATGTGGCCCACAAAAACAGAGAAACTACAAATTACTGCACCCACCCTTTATCCTGGACCCCTACCCTGACATTAAAAAAAAGTGAGAGAGAAAAAGAATTCAAAAGGACTCACATCAGATGAGACAGTGGATTTTTTTGTGGGTGTGCAAGGACTTTTTTTTACATGTGTTCTAGCTTGGACAGGGAAGAAATGGCTTCACAACATTTCAGGAGACAGCACTGTGTAGAGGCTGGTATCCGTAAGGTATGGGACTAAAAGTAAACTCGATCAGTTACTGTTGTGTAATTTTAGATAGTTACTTAACCTGACACACCTCGGTTTCTTCATTTATAAAGCGGGGGTGGGGTGGGGGGGTGGGGTGTGGAGACAGGACACGATAGTATATTCCTAACAGGGTTGCTGAGATGATTCCATAGAAGAGCAGAACACGCACAGGACACCTCACTCATCATCCCTCACTCCCATTGAGAGCCACCATTTTTACTCACAGCATAAAAGCCTTCATTATTAATAACCATTAGCATTATACTAGCAACTGATCACAGTTTGATTAGCTTGATTTGTTGAGATAATATGGGGGAAATAACTGCGATGGAATTTGAAAGATTAGAACTTGGAGCTTGGCTGAACCTCTAAGAAGCTGTTTCACCTTTCACAAGTTACTCTTTGAGCTTCATTTCCTCATCTTTAAAACAAAAGAAATTCAGAGATGGGTCTCGTCTGCAAGTGCTAATGTGGAATCTCTGTGATCAACTAGGCTTTATTATTTCATATGCAAATGAAGTTGTAATAGAAATAGAAGTTAAAGCTTGGGAGGAAGGTTTATAGCCAACCAAGGAAAAATTGTCAAGTCCTGTTTACAAAATCTTAAGAGGCTCCAGTTAGGCAACTCCTGAGTTACTTGCAATAAAATTTGAGTTGAATTTTTATCATCAATGATTTTGTCACCTTCTTCCCCTGTTAAATTTTTAAACCTCAAAGTCTTCTACACATTCTGATTTTAAAAGACAAATAGGGCTTTAGTGACCATTGTAAAATGCTTACAGATCAGAGTTTCAATTTGGTTTCCTTTTAAGATATTAGCAGAACTTGTCTCTTCAAATAATATGACCTGCATACCAGATAATGTGTAAGGGAGACCATTACTAGCAAAACAGAATGTGCTGTAGCATGCTATCATAAAGTTGACAGGTCCTAATGAAATTACAAGAACAAAAGAAGAAAGGAAGAAAAAAAGAAGAGAGGAAGAAAAAGGGAAAAAAGAAAAATAAGTTCAAAAATATGTTACTGAATGTGAATTCTTGGAATAGCAATGCATCATCTGCCTGGTCAAGTCTCAAAATGTGATGTAACTCCAGTTTTTAGAGAAAAGGGTAATGCTTGTACAGATATATGTCACTTAGTGATTTTATACCATTAATTGTATCTGGAAATCAATAATTTTATTTTCAAAAGGCAAATTTTTCAGATACTCACATTAAAAGTATGTTTGAAGGAATTTTAAGGAAATTTCACAGTCCTTCAATCAAATCCAGATGATGAGACCATTCATCGGTTTGAGGTCAGTTTTTAAGTTTTGCTAAGACCATGGAGCCAAGGCCAGACATTCTGGGCTAGAACTCAATTCTGCTCTTTTCTAACTGTGCGAACTTTAGCAAATTATTTCACCTGTCTTCATCTCAATTTTCCAGTTGCCAAAGTTGAAATAATGAAAGTATTCTACATTCTCGGGATTTGGTGAAATGATAAATAAAACAACTCATAAAAGCACTTGTAATATCTAGCACATAGTAAATTTTCAATAAATATAAGATGTAATTATTAGTATACTCATTTAAATGTATCTACTTTTATACTTTTAAATAGTATATATTTTATACTTTTAAATAGTATATATTTTGTTACAAAATACATAGGTACATCAACTCATAATTGGATGTGGGCAAGATAATCCATGCCACTGACTTAATGTTTTTATTCTAACTGCTTTGAAACTCTTTTCTCTAATACTACTGCCACACAGAGTGAAACCAAGGTAACCACTGGATTCATAAACTTAGAGGTATTTTGAACGGCTGACATTGTCTAAATCTCCCTGATTTTCTAAGAGACCAAGTTTATTCCAGCACTCCTGTTTAGAGGTCTACTCTTAAAGACACTTCCACCTTCTCATGTTGACTGAATTACGTTCAGCTGCCTGCAGCAAAAGGACAAAAACAACAAACATATTTATACCAACCAGAAAGGAGAAAGCAACAATTCTACTCTCTCTTTCATCTCACTGGGAATCCTTCACTCCGTTTTAATATCATCATTTACCCGTGTCCCAAAGAAAGCACCCTATTTTATCTGGCCCAAGGACATATCATTACTTTGTAATTATTTTTGAATTGAAACACTTTGGGAAGGATATGATTCACTGATCAGTTGTCTAGAATATTTATTTTTATAATAATAACAACAGCTACCATATAATATGTACTATGCCTTGCTTTAAGAACTTTGTGAAGACTATTTCATTAAATAACCTGATGAGAGGTGATATTATTATTTTTTCCTTACATATGAGGCTAAGAGGTTAAGTAAGTAGTTCTAGGAATCCTACAACTAGAAAAGAGTAAAGCTGGAGTCCTGAAGCAATGAAGATGTCCCCCTCCATTTTCTTTGATTTGTCCTTCTATTTCATCAGAAATTCAGCCTAGTCTTCATGTTTTTCTGGAAAGGTCTTCTCCAATTACTTTTTCTCTCTTCATCCATTTTACTTAAATGCCCACATCACTGTTATAATATTTATTTTATCTTTGTTAATGGTTTATGGATTCATTTTAAATTTTCCATTACATGCACCACTGTTCCTTGGGTTTAAATCCACATCCATTTCTTCTTTAATCTCCTGCTACCTTTCAAACAAACTCTTCACTTGGTTTTGCACTTGTGTCTGCAAGTAACTCTGAAGATCAGCTTGCTTCCTTAATTTGGGACTCAGTCATATTTCTATATCCAATACCTTCTGTTCCTGGCTTCCTTGATTAATGTGTCTCTATAGAATATTGTTATTTTACTGTAATTTGTAGGACCAAAATATACAAGATAATTAACGGAATCAATAGTCCTGAAGACTACTTATAAGTACTCGGATGTTCAGTGCTTCCATTTTCATTTCTGAGCTAATTTGTGTGTGTGTGTGTATGTGTGTGTGTGTGTGTGTGTGTGTGTGTGTGTGTGTGTGTGTGTGTGTGTATGTGTGTGTGATTAGTATTATGAACTCAACTCAGTACAATTAAATGAAATACTGTACAGGATATTCCTGGAGTGATAGGTCACACTAAGAATCCCAGGGAATGAGTGCATACTATTTATGGTACTGAAACTGTGGCATAGCCAGGCGTCCAGTGCCAAACCACATGAATTCTCATCTTCTGACCCCTCCCCTGCAATACAGAAGCTTGTCACAAAGCTGTTCTCTAGGGAACAAAGCCTGTTTCTGTTGAGGCGGGTGCAGCTACCAGCAAAGAAACCCTCATCATGATCAGCCGTAGTTCAGAGGCACGTAAGGCAAAGGAAGCAATTTTGACAAAGAATAGCAAGAGGTATCCATACAAATGTAGAACAAAAACATAAAAAGGCATAAAAGGTATTGATAATTAATTTAAAATACTGTAAGGAAACCATAACTGAAGCGAGGGGGAAAATAGAGCCTCAACAAAGACAAACAGAACTGCCGAGGCCATGAAAGCAAATGCCCCAACACTTTGGATTACAATCACAACGCCCAAATTTTTTCCTATAATTATGGTTCTACTTACCCCATCTTAGAGTCATAAAAAAACTTGAGTGGATAGGGGATTATTTCATGCTGGGAATGTAGAAATAAGTTTGAGCAAATTGCCCATTTGTGATTATTTAAATAAAACATCATAATTGGAATATGTTGGTCGATAAAGGCAATTTTTTTCCTTCTCTCTCTTTTGTATAAGAACAATACACTAAATGCTATCTTGATTTTTTTACTGCATTTTCGTAAATACAGTATTTAATGCCAGGTGCCCCCTCAGTTTTACATTGTGATAGGCTACACAAAAGGAGGAGTAAATGCACTCTGAGTTGTTTTTCCACACCACTTGGGCTCTGACAAATCATTAACAACATTCTCTGCTTCAGTATTGTCTTCTATGGTAATTATATGCCACTTGACTCAATGGTGCTCACATTTAATGGGTCTCACGTTTACCCCTCCCCCCCATGGTGGTTCTCTAACAAAGTTACATTTACCATCATTGTTTTCACAGACTTTCAAAACATATTTCAAATGGAAGAAGTTCTTCCTCTTGTCTTTTTACTACTAACAAAGAAAAAGCTAGTTTTTATTGTCTTAAGATGATGGAATTTCCTGCATTGAAAATTAATCTTTCTCAGGTAGGATATGAAGGTTTAGATTTCTCAAGTCCTCACTTAAGTAGGCACACTCATGCATGGAGGGCAGTTAAAGGGCCATGGTATTATTTTCTTAGGCACTACTATACGTAATCGATCTAGAAAGAATTTCTAGTTGATTGGACGTTTCAGCTCTTAGATTTAAATTTTTGAAATAATTTATATGTCAACTGATGTTCAAGTAGAATTGAACAAATTATTTTTTCATAATGTTTTAATAGTTAATAAATATATAATATGACTTAAATGCCTGTTGTGAGCAAAGCTTAAGTCTACACATTGGAAAAGACAAGGAAGAATAAAACGTAGACCCTGCCCTCAAAATTTTGGTCAAGGAGTAAGGTACAAACATATGACTGTTAGATGAGAAATGGCAGAAAGCTGCTGGGGACTTCAAATGCCACCGCAAATAAGAGGAAACAGAAGTGGTAGTGGGCTGATAGAATTGTACTGGGTTCTCAGATTTAGATCATCTCTAAGGCATGAAGGAGTTCAAAGTCATCTAATTCAGCTTCCGCTTTAGGTCTTCAGTCTCCCTGCCAAATACTTGCTGAGTGAAACCACTGGATACTCATGGATGCCAGTCTCTGCTTGAACCTCTTTATTGACAGAGAGATCACTCCCTGTCAAAACAGCTCATTTTCTCTCTGCATTTTGAAATTTCTTCCCTATATTGAGTTGGAACTGTTGCAACTATTCTACTTCTGCCCCAGGGAACTTGTAGCAAAAGAGCATGGGATCTGGTGGCTAACACACTGGATTCAAGTTAAAATTGTGCTGGGTGCGGCCACCTCCCAGCACTTTGGGAGGTGGAGGCAAGAGAATTGCCTGAGCCCAGGGGTTCGAGACCAGCCTGTGCAACATAGCAAGACCTTGTCTCTACAATAAAAATAAAAAATTAACCAGATGTGGTGGTGCACGCCCATAGTTCCAGCTACTTAGAAGGCTGAGGCAGAAGGATCACCTGAGCCCAGCAGGTTGAGGCTGCAGTGGCTGCAAGCATGCCACTGCACTCCAGACTGGGTGACAGTGAGACTCTGACTCAAAAGCAAACAAACACACACACACAAAAAAAACAAATCAAAACTTCACCAATAATTAAGTGCCCTTAAGTAGACAGAATATTTTCTCTAAGTCTCAGGTTTTTTTCAAATGTAAAACAGAAATATTTCACCAATAGTAACTTATTGTAAGGATTTACTGGGCACAAGACCTAGCATTCATCAATTACTCAATTAAAGTTGGCTATTATAATTATGACAGCACTTTAGATATTTCAACACAACCCTGGTTTCCTGTGGTGTTCTTTTATACTATAGTATAACAACATTTAGAGAAGTTAAATGATATGTTCAGGGTCACATGTCTGATAAGTGACAGAAACACATAAGATCTAAAGTTTTCTACAAATCCAGTGACTTTGCCATTATGAAATATTTCAGGAAAGTTTCAGATACTTTAACCAAGATAATAACATAATTTCTTTTACAATAAATGGTACCAGAGTACTCAAGGTAGATTTCAATATTCCACACCATCCACTGATCTAAATACTGAATGAGGAATTAAGGATGTGACAAACTAAAGAAATTGTCTTAATGAGAAAGAATCTCATTAAATCCAACAGTGATCACTACTATATGTAAGAACCCATAATTTCCATTCTCCATATTTCTTCTTCTTTCTAGTTCCATATTCAAAACTGAAAAGTTTCAACGTTTCTTGTAATACTTCATAACTAGATTAATTCAATACTTTCCTGCAGATTTTACCTAATTCAGTATCTACCCACTCATACTCCTTTCTTCATACTCCTCCAAAATCATTAATATGAAACATATCAGGAGTATGCCACCTCTCTCTTTAAAAACCTTCTAATGAACCCTAGCCATTTATAAGACCATGTCCAAATTTCTTGGCAAGTTATTTAAGATTCTTCTGACTAGTATCAAGCCTACTTACCCAGCCTCATTTCATACTGTGGACTTTGTTGCATGAAGTCAGTAACTCAATGCCTGACATATTCTAAATGGTCAATAAACTGTAGTTATTATAATAATATTTATTCTGGAAGGTACTACCTTCCTTCCCCATCTATTGTTATTTATTTATTCATTCAACCAATATGTACTGGTCAACATTTTAGACACCATGGGTGTAGTCATTGAAAGAACAAACAAGACCTTGTTCGCAATGCATTTATATTAGCAAGAAAACAAGCAAAAATAAATGAAAAATAAATTTAAAAAAATTTCTTGTTAGATACTGAGAAACACTAAGAAGAAAATAAAACAGATAAAGAGGATAAAGTATATTGAGGAGGAGAGTTGGTACATTTAGATTGATGACTAGGGAAGACTTGACTGTTTAGGTAATATTTGAGCCAAGAACTAAATAGAGTGAACGTCTCAAGTGCCTATCCAGGGAACGAGTATTCCAGCTAGAGGGAACGGCTAAGGCCAATACTATGAGGTAGGTGATTACTGTGTTTGAATACAGTGCTGCATTTTGAAATTTCTTCCCAGTTGAGTTGGGACTGTTGCAACTATACTACTTCTACCCCAAGGAGCTCATAGCAAAAGAGCATGGGATCTGCAGCCTGACACACTGTATTCAAATCGAAACTGTGCTGGGTGCCGCCACCTCCCAGCACTTTGCGAGGTGGAGGTGAGAGAATTGCCTGAGCCCACGGGTTTGAGATCAGCCTGGGCAACATAGCAAGACCTCATCTTTACAATTAAAAAAAAAAAACTAGCCAGGTGTGGTGGTGCATGCCTGTAGTATGCAGATTAAAAGTAAGGAGGCTACTAGTAGGAGAATGATTCAGAAATGTAACAAGAGGAAAGAGATTTGGGAACTTGAGAATTTCAATTCTTCAAGAGATAGCGGAAACCATTGGAATGGGTTATGAGAACACTGATTTTTTAAAACAAGTTCACACCTCATGCTGTGATAAGTCAAGGTTAACTCCAAGTTTTTAGCTTAAACAATTGGAAGAAGAAAAATGCATCATCCCATTATATCCAGTGACTGCATCAGCAAAACCATTACCTTCTATCCATCTGCACTCTCTATCTTAGCCCAAACCACTATGATTTTTAGCTAAGCTAATAAAATATAATCATAAACATCATCTCTTGCCCCCATCTACTCATTTTGTTTTGCAGAAATTAGGATGACCTTGTATACATAGGAGACCCTGCAAAGGCTTACATATGAACTTAGAAAATAACTTAATTCCTTATGACTTGCAGTGTCCTATTTCACCACCCTCTCCCTCTCTTATACCATGTCTCTGGCTTTATGACATATTCTAGAACTGTATCCCATGTCTGGATCTTCATACAATTGACCCTCTACCCAGAAACCATCCCATCTCCCAATATTTGAAATGGTAATATCTTCGTTTCTAACCACAACTTAAATGGTAGATCCTCAGGGAAATTTTTTGTGACTATGGTCCAACCATTCACTTTTTAGCTGATATTTATTGAGTACCTATGTATCCAATACTGTCTTAAATGTCATTCATTTTCACTTATTTCAATTGGTGGCTATATTTCATATTTAATTCCTGTCTCTCCAACTGAATTGCAAACCTAAGAGCCAGAACCATGTGTGCCTTGTTCACCATTGTATCCTTTCTGATACATGGCAGGCAATTTTTTAAAAAATTGTAGAATAAAAGTTTAATGTTATATCAGAATTTGCTGATTTTCCTTTAGACTTCCAATATAGAATTTATTTCATTAAAATTTTATATCATAGGTAATTACATATGTAGCGCTTTTCTCTAATAGTATCTTGCTTACTTGAGACAGAAGTCATTTCTTCATTATTATTATATCTTTCTTTTTTTTTTGAGTTGAAGTCCCATTCTGTTGTTCAGGCTGGAGTGCAGTGGCACGCTCACAGCCACAACATCCTCGACCTGCAGTGCTCAGTCGATCCTTCCACCTCAGTCTTTCAAGTAGCTGGAACTACAGGCACACGCCACCACACCCGGCTAATTTTTTCATTTATTGTAGAGATGAGGTCTTGTCAAGTTGCCCAGGCTGGTCTTGAACCCATGGGCTCAGGCAATCCTCTCACCTTGGCCTCCCAAAGTGCTGGGTTTATAGGCACAAGTCACCACGCCAGGTCATTATTGTGTCTTGCAAAAGGCCTGGCTGAGTAGTTGTGTGATTATAAATACTTTTTGAATTGAATTGATGACTGAGTATAACTTTGGGATTTTTCCCAATATCTAAATTGAATGTATCTTAGGAGACTTGACTTTATTCTATTTTATTTTTACATGTTTAAGCTTTAGTCACCCTCAAAGTACTCTCCATTTGATGCAATACACCTATTGAGATGCTTTTTCTACTGATTAAAGCAGTTTTTGAACTTGTCAATTTTAATGCTTTTTATTACTTCTGCTGTCTTTTGTTTCACCTCTTTCACATCAGCAAAACATTTCCCTTTGAGGACTTTTTTCATCCGGGAAACAAATAAAAGATCGGGTGAATAGGGAGGGGCATGCCATTTTGGGTCAAAAACTGCTGAACACTCAGTGTGGTGTGGGCAGGTGCACTTGTAAATCATTCATCATGAAATGTGCAAATACGTTGAAAGAATCTCCAAAAAAAATTCACTGATGCCTAACACAGCTTCTCACAGCAATGTTAGCTGGTACACTGATGTCAATGGGTTCCTAGAACACTTAACTAGTGGAGGAAGCCTGTACTAAAAGAGGCCCACCCTCTAAAAAATAATTCTGGGATTTTGGGGGGTTGCCCCTCCTATGTCCTGCTTTCTTCATCAAACTCATGTAGGATAGTTCCCCTATCTCGTTCACGAAGGTCGGGCTTCGCTGACCTTTCTCTAACCCTCCACTACACTCCCTGTTCAGGCCTGGGCACTGACTGCCCTCCACTCAGAACGTCCTTTACCCTGCTGGCCAGAAGCTCAGGCTACTGCTCCTTCTTCACACTCCAATTCAAATGTCACTTTTTCAGAGAGGTGTTTTCGGGATGTTTTATGAAAAAGAATCCTTTCCTCATCCCGCTCCAAAGTCACTCTGCTCTATTTTTATCTTCCAACTCATGACTAAAATTCTTATTTATTTGTTTACAAATTCATGGTTGATCTTTTCCTATATAATTTGAGTTAAACACAACACAGGTCTTGGTTTGTTCACTGCTATTCTCTTCTATGTCTAGAACAGTGTCTGGGATATAATAAAACATGCATAGTAAATATTTGTGAAGTGAATGAATTAATGCATACGTAATTAAAATATGCTACTGGCATTTATTATGAACCACTGACCAGTGTGCAACTCTTGAACTGTGTGTAAGCTAAAACCCACTATATGATTGATAGCATTTCTAAATTCTTTTTTTTAAAATTTAAAGATGTGGGGTACAATTCAGGGTTAGGTATACAAATGTTCATTATGCAAATACCCTTGTTGATGAGGTGTGCTCCCCCTGCCCTCCTGGCAGTTTCCCACTACTTCCAATCCCTTTCTTATAGTATTATAATTGTTCAAGGTCCGCTTATTAGTGAGAACTTGTGGTACTCTGTTCTTTATTTCTGTAATAGATCACTGAGTATGATAGACTCTAAATCCACCCAAGTTGCTGCGAAGTCCATATGTTTGTCCTTCTTTATGGCTACAAAATATTCCATTGTGTATATATACCACATTTTTTTTTAACCAATCAAGTTTCAAGGGGCAGCACGGTTGGTTCCATGTTTTTGCTATTGTGACATTTCTAAACTCTAACCTGAAAGTCCCCTTTTATGGGATGTCATACAAGGAAGAAAGGAGGTTTTCCAGGGTAAAGGGTAATAGAATCTAATATGGACAGTGAGTTTCTAGCACACTTCTTAGATCATGGAAAATCAACAATAGATGCTTGTTGAATTGATCTGAAATTAGAACAAAAACCTACATAAGGACATCTCCTGCTATAAATTCCAGCATCACTCAAACTAAATTTAAACCATATTTACTTATTTATAAGTATCATTTAAATGGATGAATATACATTCTTGTCGACTAATTTTCAGTGATTTACTGAAATGCTCTATTTTAAAATGTCAAGTGGCCATTAGTAGTGAACCTCCAAGAATTTTTCTGCCATAATATTCCTACTTAAATATTGTCATTGCGTTATTTCATTTTATTGGTTTTTTTTTTAAATCTTGCTGGAATTGCTGAGCATTTTAAATAGCAATTCAGTCTTAATTTAAGGCAATTAAAACACATGAAGTAGAAGTGGAAGGGAAAAAAATACCATATACTTGACATAGCACCAATATACCTGGTAGCCAGTAAGGGCTGCTAGAGCTGGGTTTGTCCATGAGTGGGACTGAAAGGTACAGTCTCTTAAAACATGCCACTCTGGGCCAAATTTAGTCCATCTGAATGCTTTGGTAGACTCCAAGGGAGTCTGTTGGGCACCTTACTGTGTTCTCCTTGTTTCCTTTCTCCCACAACTAATTTCAGTCACCTCCCTGAAGATCAGTATGCCTGAATGTAGAATTCTAACATCATTATTATTATATTAGTATTATCTTAAGGCATTACAAATAAAACTAAAAATACAGCCAGTTGTATTACATCTGTAATCCCAGTACTTTGGAAGGCCGCGGTGGGAGGACTGCTTGAGCCCAGAGGTTTGAGACCAGCCTAAGCAACACTGTGTGAGACCCATCTCTACAAAAATTCAAAAAAATTAGCTGGGGGCAGGTGTGCACCCTGTAGTCCAGTTGCTGGGGAGACTGAGGCAGAAGGATCACCTGAGCCCAGAAGATTGAGGCAACACTGAGCCGTGATCATGCCACTGCACTCCAGCCTGGGCGACAGAATGAGATTCCAACACAAAAAGGTCAATTAATTAAAAAATAAAAACACAGTCATATTTATTTCTATTTCATATTCATTTCTATAGTTTCCCCTCTCTGATTCTATTCAAATGTGTTGTTGTCCCAATAACTGCTAATCTTCCTCAAAACAAGGATTGAACTACCTGGATCTACTTAGGTTCTTCCCATATGGGGCAAATAATGAAGGGTAAGATTCCATACATTCTCACATTTGTGGTTCAGAGTTCTGTGATTAAAACAGAGCTTTCCTTGGAGAATCTCACATCCAGAATTATTTGCTTACATTATATACGTTTAAATATTTTTAAAAGTATCTACCCTCCTTTGAGAGGAGACACTTGGCAATAAAGAACCATATGTTGTTTCTGAGAAGTATATAGTTGAAATAGACAGATCACATTTCTCTGGCTGCAATGCTGTTTGAAAACTTTAAATATTAACAACAGTGTGTTTCTCTCCTAGAGTGTATGCTACTATATGTCTCAAAAATGAGGTGTAATAATGGGACTGCTGATGAAAGCTATGATGGCCTTATAGAATACTGGCTGCCATCGATTGAGCTCATAAAATGGACTAGCCACTATATTTAATACTTTACACAATGTATATCTAATCTCCACAACAATGCTTTAAGGTAAATATTATTTTCACTTCACTCTGAGGAACCAGGGCTCAGGGTTGGATGACCAACTTACAAGGTCACAGTCTAATGAGGGTCATGGCTAAGATGAACTCAGCTCAGATCTTTCAGGCTATATATTATGCCAAAGGCCTTAAACTTGTTCTCACATCGGAATAGCCTAGTGGGCTTGTTAAGACCCAGATCCCTAGATCCCACCTCCACAGTTTCTGATTCAGTGTTTTAGGCAGGGCTTGACCTACTACATTTCCCTTGAGTTCACAGGTGATGTTGATGTGTCTTTTTCAAAACCCCACGCTGAGCACTATTATTGTTATGCACCATGCTTTGGGTTAGAATGTAGGATCCCGTAGTGAGACCGATCAAACACTGATTTTTCTCTAGGAGTTTCATATTTTTATGAAATTTTAAATATATTAATGAAACATTTATCCAAGTATTTATAGATATTTCTGGAATTTTCAGGTAATTTTGGCTTTCTTTCTACTCTTCAGAATTGTTTGACTTTTTTTTTTTTGAGTCGGAGTCTCACTCTGTCGCCCAGACTGGAGTGCAGTGGCCGCTCCTGGCCACTGCAGCCTCGGCCTGCTGGGCTCCAGCGACCCTTCTTCCTCAGCCTTCCGAGTAGCTGGAATTACAGGCATGTGCCACCACACCCAGCTGATTTTTTGATTTATCGTAGAGATGAGGTCTCGCTGCCCAGGCGGGTCTCGAACCCGCGGGCTCAGGCAATTCATTCACCTCAGCCTCCCAAAGGTGCGGGATTACAGGCTGAGCCACCGAGCCCGGCTTGTTTGACTTTTTAAAAATATGTGACCTGGCGCGGTGGCTCAAGCCTAAAATCTCAGCACTTTGGGAGGCCAAGGTGAGAAGATTGCCTGAGCCTGTGGGTTCAAGACCAGCCTGGGCAACATGGTGAGACCTTGTCTCTACAATAAATAAATTTTAAAAATTAGCAGGGTGTGGTAGTCCACACCTGTATTTCCAGCTACTTGGAAGACTGAGGCAGAAGGATTACCAGAGCCCAGCAGGTCGAGGCTGCAGTGGTTGGGAGTGTGCCATTGCACTCTAGCCTGGGCAACAGAGTGAGATTCCAACTCAAAAAAATAAAATAAAATAAAATAAAATAAATAAAAAATATAAATGAACATATGTAATTTTTATTATTAATGAGCAAAAAGCTGATTGCATTTAGGACAAAATGAAACAAAGAAGCTCAGGAGTATTACATTTACAGAGGTCACATCTCAGTACTCTTTCAGCAAGGAGAATACACACACACACAGACACACGTATACACACATATCCTTATCTCTAAAACAAAGACAAAGGCTTTGTTTTAGAGATAAGGATGTGTGTGTATATGTGTATAGGCTATTTTCCTATACACATGTGTGTGTATGTGTGTATAGGTTATTTTCCAGCTTAACCTAGGTTAGTTAAGAAGATGTGAGTTCAGATTCTGAACCAGTCATTTACTATCCACTTAGCCATGCCAAGTAAATTCACTGCTCCAAATCGTAGTTTCTTTATCTGTACATTCAGAAGATTGAGCTAGAATCATACATCTCATAGTTAAAGGACATTTAAAAGACTAGATGGTCTCAAAAGTTCAGTCATGCTCCATACACTGTGCTAGTATAAATCCTCCTTTCGGGATTTGAAGGAGAAAAAGACCAAATATCAGGCACTTTACAATGTGAGGGTCATTTAGATGAGACCAGAACAAACTGAAGGGTAGTTAAAGGTGCAGGGCCACTTGGTCAAAATGCCCCTGCGACAGTTTTACATTTTTAAGTGATATCATATTACATAATAATAGCACATGACTATTTTTATTCTGTGAATTATAATCGCTAAAGGAAATACCCCAGTATTTATGAGATGCTTAGTGCGTCTGTCACCATGGCCTTATGGCCCAAATCAAAGTGATCGGAGCTATTAAGATGATTTCCCTATTTGGCTGGGTTTGAAAGACTATAGTTTTGAAGTCAGTGGCAGATGACCTACTAATGGTGTTTAATGGTTCTCTCAACAAATTGTGAAGTACCTTGAATGACCCACTGGTTAAATACGTAAAAGGAAAATTCCAGCTTTCATCATTTAATCTTGATCCCTCCTGTTTTTCTTTTGGACAGCAATGTTTTATTTTCACCTTCAAAGAAGAATAGGGAGAATAATAGAGGGGTGGGAAACGAAATTAAGAGTTCTTGAGCATTGGGCTAAACACTTACTATGAGCCATCTCATTTGATCTTCACAACCCTACAGGAGAAGGAAATGTTATCTCTATTTTGTAAGTAAGGAAAGGGTACAGAGAAGTTGCATGACTAAGATCACAGAGTCAGGTAGCTATGCAGTGGGATTTGAATGTGATCTATTGGAATCTAGAGCACTAGTGTTTTTGTGGTGTTTCCCAGAAAGAAAAACACAGATTGTCTCTCCATGTTGTGTGTGGCTATAACACACAATGGGCCCTTGATAAAGCCTTCCTTTTTTTAACAAATATTTTCTGCACTTAAATGAGCATCATAAACATGCAAATAAAAGTGTGTGAAGGATTGGCAGTAGTGGGAAACTGCGGGGAGGGGGGCACACTTAATCAACAAGGTTACCTGCATAATGAACATTTGTATGCCTAGCCCTGAATTGTACCCCACATCTTTAAAATAAAAAAAAAATTTTAAAAGTGTGTCAAAAGACAATAAAAGCCAAGGCAGCAGGAGAAGAGATTCAAAGTCCAGGCTGACATTAAGGGGAAGCAAACAAAGGAAAATTTGAGGTGGTGGGGGTAACCTGAGTTCATACACAGAGAAAGCATAACACAAACCAAGCATAGATTACTGAGTAATTTGGCCATCCCAGCCTTAGCTGCCTTTCTTTCCTTCTACCTTAGCAAGCCATCTAATCATTGGGCTGGAAACAAGAGGCAAGTGGTTGGCCGAGAGACCAAAGTCAAGGAAAGTTGAAGCAGAAAAATTCATGGCAAAAAAGTTTCTTACCTTGGAGCTGATGATAAATCCAGCAAGGCTCATGTCTGCAGAAGGGGAAAAATGTCTCTACTTCACATAAAATTAACTTCAAAATCACTTCTGGGTGATTCTTGCCTGTCAGCTTCCAGATAGAAAATGTAAAAGCAAGCCAGAGAGAGAGAGAGAAGCTTCAGGAATGACACCCATTTACTTTCTATCCTGGCCTGAACATTCCCAAAATGCACTATTTTTTTCTTTGCCTGTTTTCAGAACACAGGTCAAATAAATGAGTTTGCAGCTTACTCTTGATTTAATTTTCTTTATTTTGTGAATATGCATCACAGCTAGAACTGTAATATAATTTCCTGAGAAGAGTATTCATTTTTAAAAATAAAAACCTTGTTTGACTTACCTAGCAATTTTCTAACCCCTTCTTGCTTATAAGCAAGGTCATTTGAAAATGGAGAATTTATTTCCAGGGCCCTAAATATTTAGAGAGTAGGTGCTCTTTATCCTAAGGAAGTAAGTTGCAAAAGCAAAACAAGAAATCAGTATTGTAGGGTTTTTTTGTTGTTGTTGTCTTTATAGGAAGAAACTCCTCTAAAAATAGAATGGATACTTGAAAGTGGATCTGAACGACCACAAAAAATAAGATCTTCCTTGTTTTAGTCTATTTTGTGATGCTATAACAGAATACCTGAGACTGGGTAATTTATAATAAGCAGAGATTTATTGGCTCACCATTCTGGAGGCTGGAGAGTCCAACATTAGGGTGCCAGCTTCTGGTGAGGGACTTCTTGCTATGTCATCACATGGCAGAAGAGCAAGAAAGGGCTGAACTTGACCTTTCATAAAAACATTAATCCCATTCATCAAGGCAGCGCTCTAATGACTTAATCACACCTTAAAGGTCCCACCTCTTAAAGGTCCAACTTCTTATTATTATTCCAATGACAATTAAATTTCAGCATGAGTTTGGGAGAAAACAAACATTCAAATAGCATTTCCATTCTTCTAGGCCTGAATGATCTCCTTCTGTGTTCATCAAAAGAAAAGAAGGCAAGAATCTGAAATATTCTTTTAGTCAGAATTCACCTGCTTATTTAAGAATCTATCTATTCAGGTCTTTGCAGAATAAGCCTTATTTCCTTTTTTGATCCCTAACTTTATTTTAGTGCATTTGGTTTTATGCTACCTAGAGCATCTTTACTGCATGAATTTGTTCATACATATTTTATTCGCATCAGACTATATGCCTGTCCATTAAACAAATATTTTATTGTTCATCATCTATATGCCAAAAGATAAACCACTGTTCTTGTTCTAGAGACTACATTTCAGCAGGTCACCTATTAAGATTGAATGAGGACTTGTATCTCATTTGATTTTGATTTTTCTTCATATCATGAAACAGGGCTAATAGTAGTACTTATTTCATAAGGTTTCTGTTAGAATCCAATTAGATTACACAAGCAAAGTTCTTAGCCTATGGCCCGAAGTGTCATAAGTGTTCAACACATATTAACTATCATTACTGCTAACAGAGTGCCTGACATACACCAGAGGTTTAATAAGTATTTGCAGAATGAATGGTCAAAGATTGGTTACATATAGTGTTTGATATGGTAGTGACCTTGCTTAGTACAATTGGTTATATCATGCGTACTAACTGGTCCCTTGGTTCCAGCTATTTAATAGGTTCTAGGTAAGTTTGCATATAAAGATTGACACTGAAGTCATTCTATTTTCTTTTTTTTTTTTGAGTTGGAGTCTCACTCTGTCACCCAGACTGGAGTGCAGTGGCTGCTCCCGGCCACCACAGCCTCGACCTGCTGGGCTCCGGCGATCCTTCCACCTCAGCCTTTCAAGTAGCTGGAACTACAGGTGCGTGCAACCACGCCAGGTTAATTTTTGATTTATTGTAGAGATGAGGTCTCACCAAGTTGCCCAGGCGGGTCTCGAACCTGTGGGCTCAGGCAATCCACTCACCTCAGCCTCCCAAAGTGTGGGATTACAGGCTGACCCACCGAGCCCGGCTGACATTCTATTTTCAAAGCAAGATGTCCAGCTAACTAATAAGTGGATACATTTGAGAGTCACAGGGCATAGCAGACATCACACTGTATTAGAGAAAACCTAACACCCTGACATGGCATCTTCTTCCAAATAGAAACATGTCTATGGCATAGGAATAGCCACTTTTTAGACTCCTCTTGGCATTTTTTTTTCAAGTGTAAAATGAAGAGGGTTAGACTAAATCTTGTTTTCCTTCTAGCATTAACCATCTGTGATTCTAAATCATTTTCACAGTAAGATTCTGAAAGGCCTTTAAAAAATGCAGATGGATAAATAAAGTTAGCTTTTGGCTTTCCCTCTATGGCTTTCCTAGGTTGTACGAGTAAATGTAATTAACATAATAATGACCATTGCTAACACTGTCTAAGAACTTCTAAATGCCAAGCAACTTGTTAAGTGCCTTTATAAGGATTTTCTCATTTAACATACACAGCAAGCCAAAAGAAAGTAGTATTATCTCAATTTAAAGCAAAGAACAAACAAGCAAAACAACTCTAAAACTGAGAAATGTATTTACTTGCCCAAAGTCATATGACTAAAAAGCAGAATTATGACATTTGACCCTTAACTGTAGTATGTGTATACTTTATATACAGTATATTCTGCAGACACTATATGACAATAAAACAAATAATGTTCTGCCTGGTCCCACAAAAAATTTGATTTCTCTTAAAGTCCTTTCACTAATCAGTCCTTAATGAAGTCAAGTCATCATTCTAAATTGGTCAACTATATATAGATCAATAGACATGTTTTTTAAATCTCTAAATTTCCCATATAAGAAAGTTTCAATTGACAAGTTGGCTTTGCAAGACATAACTAATTGTTCTGTGAAGAAAACATTATTTCATCTTCTTTCCCATTGCTCTGTTTTGCCTAAACTTAATGGGAGACAATTCCAAGCTAACAGTCTCAAAAAATATAACACACAAACTAAAACAAAAAAACTTTCTAAATAAGTCTCACACGTATAGACCCCATTTATTGGCTCTGAATCACAAAGCCATTGGGGACACCAGAAGGAACGTGAGATTTGAAACATGGCCAGGGGACCTAAGTTTTTCAACTGGTTAGTGGAGTGTGTGTTGGGAAATAAGGCAGATGAGCCTGAAAAAAAAAAACGAAAACTCTAAATATGATTTCTAAATGGAAACTATTCTTTTTGACTCAACTGGCATTGGAAAAGTTATTAGGCCCTATTCTGATAGTATATAAGCAAAAGCTTAAAAGTTAATTATAGCCTTGTATTTACTCTAACCCTATTATCTGATATTTACAGATGAAAAGAAGATGGTTTAATCACTGAGGTGATTAACGTGTACTTATCTCATTTTATTTGTACATAGGGGAAAACCTGTACTCATGAAAAAAAGGAAAAAGAGTGAACATTTTTTGTCTGTTCTGAATTCCAAAACATGCATTAAGTGAATCCAGGTTATTGTAGTAACTAAGTACATCTAGTGCACCATCCACTTTATTTCTCTAACATGAAACATATTTAAGAATCCTCCATCCTGAAATGGTTAATTTCAAATTTTCCCAGGGTAGTCTTCTCTGAGCCCCATTACTAGCACATGATTGTCATTGCAACATGGCTTTACTGACACATTGGTGTTAAAAGGCAGTGACAGAGCGAACAGGAGTGAACCAAAGCCATTTATATATACTGTAGAACTACACTGACAATCCAAAGGAACACGCCATCTGCATTCTGTGTTGCTGCAACCTACTGAACTGTGGGTTTGCAATCTTGAAATTCAGAATGTCATGCCCGGCTCCACTTTAGGGAACTCCCACAGCTGCTACTTTTGCTTCGCTGCCTTCAGAATTCTGATGCTGAAGTTAATCTACGAGGACATCCTTGTGTAATGATGGAGACACGGCGGTAGGGCATGCTAGAGCACCATATATTTTCATTCATTTATTTATTCTCGCTGTGTGGCCTTTCCCCCCCCCTTTCCCTTTGCAACTTATCAACCTGAGCCCTCAGACACTCACACCCACACAATGATCTCAGCAGGCAAGGAGGAAAAGCAAAAGCAAATGCACTTTAGGAAAAGAACAGGAAGCCTATACTGTAATGGCCATTACCGGGCATTTCAATTTTACCTGTGGTTTCAGCTTCTGCTCCAAGTGCATGCAATGAATGTGGCCTGATTACCTTAATTCAGTGATATTGGCAATAATCACAATGGCAGGCAGTGCCCTTGACAGCAGAGTCACAGAGATGGAGATACGGAAAATTTCCGTTGAGCACAACACACAAAAGGAATAATAGAGAGATGCTCAGGGATCCATTTCCTGGTAGAAAGGTAGATGGCAAAAGAGTTGAATTCTCTCAGTGACTAACTGTAGGGTTGATGAGTTGGTTTTTTCCTAGTCCCTTCTAGCATTATGATTCTCAATTCCATGGGAGAATCAAAGAAAAGCTGAGATATATAACCACCACAGAGTCAGTTTAGTGTTGATTAGATTTAGAATGGAGAAAAGAAAGTTTTAAAAAAATGAAAAAGAATTAAATACAAATATAAAAACAATTGATTTCAAAGGCAAAATACCAAAGGTCATTCCTTGAATAAGAAGGATATGAACCTACTGAAGGGATCCTTTCCAATTGCATTATTGACTGCTGAGAGAAAGCATATTTTCTGCCTTTGGTGACCATGGCCATGTTAAATTAGGGAAGTCTACTGGTATAGGGTAGTTTGTAGATGGGGTGGAAGTCAAGGTTAATGATACTACAAGTCATCAATGTGATTAAAAAAAGGAGGCTGAAAGTGACCAAGGGATGACGAAGAGAGGACTAAGACGTAAGATGATGGTATTGGTGGGTGAGCAGAGGAAAGCTGGGGCATTGATGACTGTGCACTCCTTTTGTTTTGCAACAGTCTTAGAAAACCATAACTAACGACAATGAAGCATAACTCTTTACAGAAAACCTTATCTCTGTCTCACAATTTGAACACCAGAATTCTTACTGTAATTATCAATTTGAATTCACTTGTTGCAGACTTTTCTACATTGCAACATCTCAAGAAATTATTAACAAGCTTCAAAGACAGAAAAAAGATAAGTTGACATTATCTGACCATACTAACTCTATTCAATGAAAAACACTCTACAGAGTGTACTAAAATGAACTTAAACAATGCACACATATATAAGCATACATATGTGTGGATATATATGTATGCATATATAGTCATACTTATACGTATTAATATATACATAGTAATATATATACACACATGGGCATGCTAATATGCATATATATACATGTATTAATATATTTATATATAAATGACCATGTCAATGTTTGTCTACTTATACCTAACTGAAAATAATGTACAGTGAGTTTCTGGAATCTACCTTTTCTTGCTCCTCATAAAGAAATGAAGTACTTAGGCTGGTGTGATTACAAGGAATGGTTAATTCCAGATCCAATCTTACCTTCCATTTCATTGGTGGCCTGGTGCATTTGCTGCATGATGTATTAGTCCCAATACTACATCTGCTCATGTACAACTCTGTGCTAGAATGGTCATTCTTTTTTTTTTTTGAGTTGAAGTCTCACTCATGTTGCCCAAGCTGGAGTGCAGTGGCATGCTCACAGCCACCCCAGCATTGACCTGCTGGGTTCAGGAGATCCTTCCACCTCAACCTTCCAAGTAGCTGGAACTACAGACTTGTACCACTGTGCCTGGCAAGTTTTTGTGATTTTTATTGCAGAGACAAGGTCTCACCAAGTTGCCCAAGCTGGTCTCGAACCCCTGGGCTCAGACAATCCTCTCTCCTCAGCCTCCCAAAGTGCTGGGATCACATTGCACCCGGCCTGGTCATTCATTTTTTAACAGGTTAGTTGCATCTACAAGAATTTGGGCAATTTCTCCAATTGTGATTTCCCACAATTCATTCACCCATTCCTTCCCTCAATAAATATTTATGAAGCATCAATTATATGCCAGCCATTGTTCTATCAGGTCCTAAAAATACGATAGTGTGCAAGAGATTAAAAAAAAAAAAAATTCGACCTTTATGGAGCTTACATTCTTACAGTATATAGATAAGTAAATAAACAAATATCAGATCATGAAGCATGATAAAGAATAGGGAATGAAAGGTAAATAGGGTATACAGAGATTTCATATTTTATAGAAGACAGGGAGTGACAAGGTTTGAGCAGACCTGAGGAGAGCGAGGGAGTGAGCCATGCTAACAGACTGTCCCAGGCAAGGAACAATAAAATGCAAATAGACATTTGAACCAAGGTCTCTATTTCATAAAGTGGATTTTTATAGCTCTAGCTAAGGTTGCTCCTAATTTTCTCTTTCACCTAACAAAGGTGGGGAACATGAAAAGTTTTGTTTACCCCCACTGCCTGCACTCCACAGAATGCCTACCACTACGTACCCAGGGACAACCTGTCCACTTCAGCTCTTCTATCCTTCCCTGTTTCTTCCTCATCTTTGCTTGAGGAATAGGAGGAATTTTATAGCTCCTGAAATACCACAGACAGGGTCAATTTTCAAGTTTAGTACCACTTGAAAAAAAATAATCTTCACTATGCCTGGTATTGACTCTATAACACTTCTCTGAACACCTTTTGTCCTACTCGATTAAATATTACTTCTGACAACAGAAGTCTATTCATTCCATTGGTTCGTTGTTTGAGCTAAGCTTAATCCTAATTCTGAGAATGCCTCAAAAATCTGCTAAAGAAAATTATGACATCATATGTGGGCCACCTTGAATATTACCACCTGTCAGAGAACAAAATACAGAAAGCCAAATTAATAGAGAAAAATGGTCATGTTATCTAATTATCTGTGAAATTCTTGGGGTTGGTTGGTTAAAAATACGTTAAGAACCATATGGTACCAACTTACTTATTAATTTTGTGAAAAATTTAAAATAACGATGAAATCTAATCTTGCCCACCTTGTAGTTGAATTATAACTGTAGTTAAGTTGACAGCTGTAGTGTAAAATGATGCAAGTCACTTGAAAATGTTTAAAGAGCCACAAAAGTGCTAATACTTTTGATCCATTAATCCCATTTCTAGAAACTTACTCTATGTATAAAATTGTTTATTAAATCTTATTTATTATCGTAAAGAGTAAAAGGGACCTAATTACTAAACATAGAGGGATTGGTTCAATAAAATGTAGTGCATCAATCTAATTAATGATATGCAATGATTAAAGAGGAAAACATTGAGGATATGTAAGACTCACATATAATTGAAAAAACATGCAAACGTGTAACTATTCTATGTAAAATGGTATTCAGATTGGATGAGAGCTACAATAAAAACTTAAAAATAAAAACTATTGATTAGTTAAAACTGGTGACAAGTAAACATATATTATTGATATATATCAATATTATACATGTAATATAAATATTATATATTAAAATATTATTATTGCTTTAATGCTGCTTCTACAATTAAAAAACATAATCTTAATGGCAAGCAAATTAGTGACCAAGTCTGTGAAATTTTATTAGACGGTGCTGTCCCATTTAAAAAAAAATGTCATAACATCTTTAAGATGACATCCATCTCATCTTATGTAAAGATTCCAGGGCTCCTAACTATATTAAATCACATATTAAACATATTTTCTCATTTCTCCAAATTCAAGATTTTAATTCTCTTTAATGCCCTATTTTAATTGGAATGTTGCTAAATCCGTTGACAGTCTTACCAACTATTTTAACAGCCTTTTAATTTGTCGTCTAGAAAATTATAACTCTTCATTAACTTTGGGAGACACAGCATTGCAGTTGTGATATATCATTCCTCATTTTATTAACAATCTACTTAATGAAATTCAGGCTTCAAGCAGATAATGGTGATAATGTAAGCACTTGCCCTGGATTTTTTTTTTCTTTAACAAAATTAAGAATTTACTGATAAGCATAATAGGAGAACAAACATTCACTTCTTCAGGATTGCAGAAGGAAAAACTTAAAGAAAGAGGTTTGGGGGCCCACATTTGTATAATTAATATCCATAGGAATTTTTTCCAAAATGCCCAATTTCTTTACATCCTTTGCTTCACAGTAAGGCAATGCTGCCAGGCTACGTCAGTCATCCAGTATTTGTAAACAAAACCCACTTGGATCAGGGATAGAGGATGACATAATTTGGTAGAGGATCTTGTTGAGCCAGAAAACAACACTCAGCACAGAGAATATGTGGAGTAGAAAGGACACTTATTTTGGGGACATCTGGAGGTTCTTTACTCCAAATGAAACTCACCTATAATTGCACATTTAAATGTAGTTGTATTTCTCTCACCAGATTTTTCATACTTTGACATTACTTACGTGTAATTAAAATGACCAGATATATTCAAGGATCTACCCCCATCAGTTGAAGACTAGGAATTGAATTTACATAGAAGCAGAGAGAGTGAGTGAGTGGTCTGAAGGGGCTTGAAGGTCATTTATGTCTCTCTTGGCTTCATTTCAGGAGAGAAAACTGAGGCTTAAAGTGCATAAGTGACTTGCCAAGGTGATGAAGTAAGTTAATGTCAGAGTCTCAGTAGATACTGAGAGGACTGTTAGTCTCCACTTGCCCGAGGTGTAAAGTATTGCTTAGAGCTTATCTCAAAAAGAACTCTTGTACAATGGTCCAAAGCATGCCAATGCCCAGAAAAGAAAAATGGGGACAAGAGTAAAGGTCAAGACTCCATGAGGTCAGGGCTATCCTCTCATTTGACTCTGCTTTGCCTGGGTCCCACTGGGCAGGCCATGTTGCTGGCTACTTAGCTTCTGAACCCTCTAAGAACACTGCAGTTTAGACTGAATCATTCAGGCAGCATCACACAAAAACTAAAGAGATGGTTATGAAAGATAACTGCAGAGGGGAAAAAGCATCTTCTCACAAGTTTTTTTTTCTTTTATTCAGATTTATGTAGCAAATGTTATAACACACTGAGATTAATTTTCACATAAGACCTATTTTTCCCATGGGAATCAGACATCATTTCATTTTTTGTTCCTTTCTCATATCATGACACTGCCCTCCCTAGGGATGATTTGTTGTATAGGTGGAAAGCTTCCCACAGACACATAGAAAATGAGACAGAAAAAATTTAGTAAGCCCTGTCTTTGTCTCTTGATTCCATTTTTTTTCTGTTCTAGGCATCTCTGTGCTTTGGATTACTATGTAAAAGTTCCTTTTGAGATAAACTCTTTACAGCTACAGTCAGTGGAGACTAATAAACCACATGTCTATATGGTCTACAGTATTTATTATTAATTATTCTAATGGTCACCTGATTAAACACATCACAACAAAACAGTCAAATCAGCTGATTCAATTCACAAACTCTTTGAATAATGTATGTTTAATATTATGATTTTATATATGTCCACAAACATAAATGTTTTAATGTGTTTAATATGTGAGTTTTTATATGATGATATAATATGCATATTTAACATGCGTATATTTATGTACATATGTATATGTATATAACAGTTTATGTCTATAGTCAAATAAAAAAATGAAAACTACACTTATGCTACAATTCCAAATTTCCTAGGATTTAGCAATTATGGTGTCATTGTAAAGAACTGAGGTTTGAGGGGTCGTCACATGACTTTAAATAATTCCCCCCTAGACTAGGTTCCAGAGAAATATGACATAGATCTCTGCATTCATGCAATGTAAAATGTGTCTCACAAAATATCACTACAACAAAATGATATATTTTAGAACATTATATAAAAGGATTGCTGATTTGTGGCTGGAAAATTTAGAATATAATTTGTAAGTAAAATTTAAATTGTGTCTTCAAAAGCATTTCTGATTTTAGATGCATGCCCTAAACATTTAGACCTATATCAAAACCTAGCATCCTTGTTCTTTTTTTTTTTTGTAATGTAGAGGTTAACTACATTAGCATAATTTAAAATACAAATTTATTCTGAGGAAATGAGTGACATATACAAAGATTTATGTAGAATGATGTTCACTGAAGGATTATAATAACAAAAAATGTACAAAACCTAAAATTCTATTGAAAAAAGATAAAATGCAAAGTACAATGCAATATATCTATGTGACATTACTCCATCATTGTTAAAGAAATCATATTTCAGAAGAATATTTTAAGCAATGAAAAGCATTCATGACACAAGTAAAATGAGCGGAGAAGTGTATAAATAGCACATATAATTCCAATTTTGAAAATACATTCTATATACACACAAACAGCTAGAAGACTAGGAAATAAATATGCCAAAACGATAATAACAATTACTGTTGGGAAGTATAATAATAGGCCGTTTAAATTTTCTTCTTTCTATACTTGTTATCTTTAAATTCTTTACAATGGATGTAAATTATTTTTACAACCAGAAAAAAAAAATTCAATGCAAGTAATTTAAAAGAATCTTTAAAGACTGATTTTTCAAATTACTAAACCCCATCTGGCACCTCTGTCCTACTTTTCTTCTCAATGAAGCTTGGTTATACAGTCATGTTCAAACGTCCAGTGTCCCCCAAGCCCTGGGCCAAAGCTAAGCACTAATGAACACACTATTTTCTAGAAATAAATAGTGAGATAAGCCTCTGAGTAATAGGCATTGTAGGTTCAATATTTATGGTAATTATTAATAACACAATTAATTCGATTTAAAGAATGCTTAATAAAGTAAGAATAAACTATGTTTATACTAAGTCCGTAGTTGTCTGAGGTTCATTCAGGTCCCAGGTTAACAATTATTTACATTTAGTATAAACTAATTTACTGTTATTATCATTTTTATTAACGTCATCAATTTCTCTGATTCACTTTCACACATTCAAGGGGAATCAACAACATTAATTTTCCAGCCTATAATTTGTATGTAGCAACCAAGCCTGTGTATAGCTTTCATATGAAATTAATTCTTTCTTATTTTAGTTGTTCCAGGTTTAATCCTGATCAAATGAAATTCAAAACTCTATTTTTTTGTTTTGTTTTGTTTTTTCTAAAACATAAAACCTCCTACTCAGGAATCATTGCAACTACATCTGATGAAAAATGATGCATTTATCTAATTTTTTCTAACATAAACACATTATATCCAAGAATGAAAATGCTTCTATTCCTTTTTTTTTCTTTTCCTTTAAAAAAAAAAAAAACAAATGCCAGGTGATAGCATCAATAAACACTAACACCGTATACTCTAAGGAGGACTTTCCACAAATATTTTTAAAGGCTCCTTTTGGCTCTGAATAAAGCAATATACTGGGACTGCCACAGGAGCATGAGCGGAACTGTGAGAAGCCATAATCTGAATATGCTAAGAAAATGTAAGCAAAAAATTGCAAATAAAACTGCTTATATTCATGTAACTTGTTTGGCGACAGCCGTAGAGCATAAGGAAAGCTGCTATAACTCATAACAGCATCTTGTAATAAAACAGCTCTATGCATCCCTCTCAAACTGCTCGGTGCTCACATCTCATCAGATGGCTGAGTAAGCACTACGCTTTGGGACAGTAAATCTGTTTCCAATATGGTCTGCATTCACAGATACGCGCTTTAGTATTCAGCCTAAGACACTTCCAGCTAAGTACTTATAAAGAAAGGGTAATCATATATTTAAATATCGGGATGCTATTTTCTCTGTCTATTTTAGTAATCTAGTTCACACTAGAGCAAACCTAAATGGATCTTAGGAAACCTTCAGCAAACTCAACTCTGACTCACAGCATGGTCTACACCACAAGGGTCTCTAGGAAGCCTTGCTTTCTGTTCCCATAATGCTGCACTTCTGTCTACCAAGTCATTTCTCTATGGTCTTGGCAGTATAGGGTTCTTTTAGTCTCTTCCAGCTAGCTTCTGGTTTTCCTGAGAGCCTGGACTGTGCTTTCTTTATATGTTGATCCCCAGCTCTCAAACAAAACTAGGGACAAAACCAGCCTTAGGTTAAGTGTTGACAGACTGAATTCCTGAGATTTAAAGTCACTAGCCTGGATTTGAGATATGGAACACTTCTCTAGTCATCCCGCCTGGCTAATTGTGTGTGTGTGTGTGTGTGTGTGTGTGTGTGTGTGTGTGTGTGTGTGTAGAGACAGAGTCTTGCTATGTAGCCCTGGCAAGTCTTGAACTCCCAATCTTTCTATAGCCCTAGGTTTGAATGAGGGGTTGAGGATAAAACAAATAGCAGCTGAGGGTTTCAAGTTGTTTATTTTACAGACATTCGTTTTTTTAAGGGGTCCATCCTGGTTTAAGCTTTGGAAAAGATTGCTTCTCTTCTAGATTTCCTTTGACTTATCATAAGTTATGTCCTCCAAAAATCCATCATAAGTTGAAAATCTGGTAAGTCAAAATGTGTTTTGGACTTAATGATAGTTTATGAAGGGTTTATCTGAACATAATTCCATCCTAAGTCTGTGCACTGAATGTATATCACTTTCTTGCCATCGTGAAGTGGAGAAATCATAAGTCAAGGCCATCTGTAATATCAACCCAAGGGTCAGAAAGAGGATGAGTAGTGGTCTTTGTTCTTTCCATATTTCTTTGTGGTACTGCATCCATAGGAGGTTTGCCTGCTTCAATTTGGAGATACAAAATAGGAGACCCTTTAGAGGAGACCAGGGTCATTCTATAGGAAGGTTTTTGCTGCATCCTGGTCAAGTAACAAGCAGAGTTGGAAATATGTTGGATCCACTTCTAGGTGAACACAGAATGTCTTGGGTGGGCAGTGTGGCCTGAGGGGAACAAAGCACTCTTTGGGGGCCTCTGGGTTCAGTCTCTTAAGCTGGAACAGAATATCCCACAGAAAGTCTGTGTCAACATGATCCTGTGTGAGTAGATGGTGGTTTTCAAATAGAGCTGTGGAGTTTATAAAGTCATTTAGGTATTATACCCACAGTAACAAGTTGGTGGTAATAAACACCCTTTACAGAGTATTTTGTAACTAATCAACCTCACCCCTAGAATAATAAATAGTTTGTGTAGGAACTTTGTCTAGGACACCGATTGTGCAGAAGAGGACTCTGACCCAGAGACTTGCCTAAGATTTGCCTGTCATTTCCATTGCTCACCAAGGTCAGGTTTAGGCTTAAAGCTCAGTCTTCCTGGCTTAAATTCTATGCTCTTCTATCGATTTTAAGGAATTCAGAGAATCTGGGTTCCTTCAAATCTGTGCAGGGGAATGAGTGAGGAAGGAGTCTTGAGGTGGAGAGCCAAGGGCCTGGGTGTCTTGGCGGGCTACAACTCTGACTTGCTCTGATCCTCCCTCTCTATTCACACAGGAAACAGTGGGAAAGAGGTGGGTAATGAAGAGATTTAGGTAAGGATGGGTGAAGATAAACGCAGGAAGGAGCTGGCAGCAGCAGCAGGCAGAGAATGGTCCACCCCACCACTTATCAAGGGTGAGGAGGTGAGAAGGGTCTTCTTTTGTTCAGAGAAGGGAAAGGAGTTAGCCACAAAAGATAGCAACAGCAAAAAGAATGAAGGACCACAGTCCTAGTGTTAAAATTGTACTTGCATGGATACTGGAGAGCAAAGGAAAGAATTTCCAGCTTGTACTTCCTACTTTTCTTTACCCTTGTTAAAATTAAAACAGATTCTTCCCTTACTATAAATCTCAACTCTGTGAATTTAGGGTAAGGAGCAAAAGATTTAACCAGCAGGTGATGGAGCTAAATGAATACTGAAGTGGGCAATAGGGGCTAGGGTTCCAGCTTGCAACTTAAGAGTTGGTGTCACCTTGGCCACCACATAAGCTCTCTAAGTCTTCGTTTCCTCATCTGTCAAGTGAGTAGTTTGAAATAGATGGTCCCTAAGGGTCTGTTTGGTTCTGATATTCTCCGGTTGTGGCATTTTTGAGCGCTTCCATACCCTCATCGTCTATGGTTTCCAAAGAAATAGCATCTGTCACATCAATGACACAGCATTTGTAGCCCTCCCTTATTTTTCTCCTGCTAAGGTGTTTTAATCCTGACAGTATAATAGAATAAATCACAGCCATCAGAGATGAGAGTGACACTGGCCACACACATTAGAGATAAACAGTCAAAAATCACTCACCCGTGCTTTCCCCTTTGCCCACAGACTCTGCTGTATGACAACACTAAGCTTGAACTACGATTTCCATCTGGCTGCACAGATCTGAGCACCAAAATAACCCTCTGCATTGCCTTAATAGCTGTAATGATACTCTGCTTTCTAGCAGCCTGCCGGTCCACAGCATCTCAACATATGGATTTGATTTCTTCCCTCTGGCAAGAATTGAGGGAAGTATGGTGGTTACGTAGTCAGTCAACAGACATTTTCTTGCACCTACAAACAGTAACCACCGGAGTCAGATTGCTTCGATTTGATCCTGTCCACCTCTTACATACAAGTTACCAGTTCTTGGTCAAGCAACTAACCTCTCTAAACCTCGCTTGTCCTTAAGCATAGTGAAGATTTTCTTTTTTTTTTTTTTGAGTTGGAGTCTCACTCTGTCACCCAGACTGGAGGGCAGTGGCACACTCCCAGCCAACGCAGCCTTGACCTGCTGGGCTCCGGCGATCCTTCCGCCTCAGCCTTCCGAGTAGCTGGAACTACAGGCGCGTGTTACCACACCCAGCTAATTTCTGATTTATTGTAGAGATGAGGTCTCGCCAAGTGGCCCAGGCGGGTCTCGATCCCGTGGGCTCAGGCAATCCACTCACCTCAGCCTCCCAAAGTGCTGGGATTACAGGCTGAGCCACCGAGACCGGCTGTGAAGATTTTCATGTAGGTACCAACTTCATAGGGTGTAGTGAGGCACAGAGTTATTGTTCAGTGAACTTAAGCTATTAATATTATTGCTATAACTCTTTTGTGTCTGTGTTAGATAAAAGAAAGAGGGTGTCATGGTGTTGCAGAATTGAAAAAAATAGCTGATGGTGACAGGAATTTTCAGAAAGACAGAGTTCCCAGAGTGACTGGTCTGGGACTATTTAAAAGATATAAATGACTGGTTTTCAAGATGAGCTTTTATTCACTACTTTTTTTTTTTCTCAACGTTTGGCTTAGCTGGCATCCTTGCATTTATCTGTTAAAGCTACCTGTGAACAAGAAGCTGTGATATTCTATACTAGCAGGGATGGGTAGGTTTGTGCACTGTAGAGGATTTTCTAGTCTTTAAAAAGAAAAAAAGATTCTTTCCTTGTACAAAAAAGAGGGCTATGATACACCTGAATTAAATCACCTTTCAAAAGCCAAGAAATGAGTCATTGTCCACTAAGGATGTCTGAGGAGCAAGAAGCCACCACTTACTGCACATCTGGAGTAAGGGCAGACACTAGCAAGGGCACCTGGCTTGAGATAACATTAGTACAAAAAGGCCAGACTCACTGCTCTGCTCCCGAAAGCAAGACTTATGGAAGAGGGCCATGATCTGATTAAAAAGTTCTTTCAATGTGCTCCACAAAATAACCATTGCTTGTATCTATCACTCTTACCAAATCCAATACAAGAAGGAGCAGGTGTACTGTCTTTCAGTGTATGAATGAACTCAGAGTCTCCAAACCTCTGTCAGGCTCGTGGAAGCCTCCTCCAGGACTTGGGGTGCTGTTTCCTCTTAAGCAATCCTGGGTGGCTGCTATCTGCAGTCCTTACTTTTACTCTCCACACCCCTGCATCTGTTTCCCACTGAGAAACCTGTGACTCCTTTATAATGTAAATGATATCATGTTGCACTCTCCCTCCTTGTCTCTCTCCCTCACTCTCTCTCTCTTTCTCCTCCCCTCCCCCCCAAAATCCCTCAATGAATTCCCACTGCCCTCTTAGCTCTGATTATATCTCTATACCTCAGATTTTTCATTTTTAAAATGGGGTGGTATTGAACTGACACATGTAAGGTGTATTGAAGAATATCGGGCAATCAATGAAATAATGCAAAGCGTTGCTGTCATCATTAAAAAGAAGAAGAGGAAGAGGAAGAAGAAAACTCTATGAAAGAAGATGCCCCTGTCCATTTTGTCCCTGACCCAGTCCCTTTAAAAAATTTGCCGAATCCCTGCCGTAGCATGCCAAAAGTTTCTGTCTCTGTTAAGAACAGAAAATACACAGCTAACAGTATCAAGTTCCCACACAATTTAAAATTCTGTGAGTAATCATCCTCTTGAGAGGTAAACTAAGATTGAACAAAAATAAGTGGTGCATACAGATATTAATTCTATCTTTTTTGGCTTTTTGAGTAAGCTGGCTGGGTTTACTAAAAAGAGTTGATAAAAAGACCTTGTAAAGATGTTATAATATTCAAGGCTGAAATTGTAGCACGTGGTATTATTACTGTTTTTGTTAGCTACACAGTAAATAGACAAGGTGTGTGCTTAGAGGATCTAAAAAAAAAACAAAATACACGTTGGCTTTCACTCAGGGTTTAGCTAAAAATACATTGCGACATGCAGTGCACAGGTATGTCCTAGAAAACTCTCACAGTGTCCAGACGGCCAAGCCACAGCTCTGGCTTTGTTTGGCAACAAAGATCACTTGATCATGCATGAAAGAGTGAGAGATTCGGCCAAACCTGAATGAAAAACCTTGCCTTCCAATGCTCAGGGCCCCTCCCAATCTATCCTGGTGGAACAGAAATAACACAAGGCAAAAGACTGCTTTGTTTAGAGGAGTGAAAGAGAAATGATGGCCAAGGATGGGATGTGCAGGGGAGAGCTTTGAATTATCTATAATTCCTCCACATTGTAATGTGTGATGGGATCCCCTGTCCAACAAATATATATTATATATCACACGGCTGGTTCTAAAGGGAGATGGAAAGATGAGTGTGGCAATGTCTTTGCCTTCCAGAAGCTTACAGAGTATGCTGATAACTGCCTATTCTGGACTTTCTGAGATCTGATGTGATGGCTTTAAGAGGGAAAGACAATATCAAGTTTGATGGGCGTGTGTTAGAAAACGCACATGCACTAAAAACAAAAACAGCAACAAAAAATCTAACCTGGGTACCCTATGATATTTTAAAAACTTTTAGGCAAATCTGAAGTTGTTTAAAATAAAAGATTTATGGAAATTATTTAAAAACCAACAACCAAATAACAACAAATACATAAGTGTAAACAACCAAATAACAACAAATACATAAGTGTAAAGCAAAGAAAAAATAAATTGTAAATTTTCTAACATTTAGTAAGTGCTAAGTTATGTCTGTAGCTCAAGTTCAGTGCCTTCTTTTTAAATCTATCATTTCCTAACTAAGAAGTTCTACAATACACACTTGTTCCACAGATAGTCTCCTTTGGACCTACACAGTGACTTTAAAATGAATTAGTGGCCAAATGTTTTAACCCAATTTGTACTGAAAGCAGAGGCTGAAACAAAGGCTGTGAACATGTAGGTTGTTTGAGAAGTGATTCAAAGGAGAGAGAAAGAGGGACAATGGCAGAAATACAGGAGAGGAAAAGCTAATAATACAAGGATGAGTTACAGAGTTAGCCACTGCTATGGGTGCCTAATGATGGTGCTGGGACCTTCTGAGGAGACTTAGGCTGTCCACTTTAGGGTGAGGGGAAGGATTTATCATCAGTTTCTTATCTTTTGGTTCCCAAACACATTGGTTAAGGGAGTTCCACAGTTGCTAACTCCCTGAACTTCTTAGGTTGTGTATTATTTTTTATTTTTATGTTGAGACAGGGTCTTGCTCTATTTCCCAGGCTGAAGTGCATTGTGCAATCATAGTTCACTGCAACCTCAAACTCCTGGCCTCAAGTCATCCTTTTGCCTCAAGCTCCAGAGCAGCTGGGACTAGAGCTACATGCCACCATGTTCATCTAATTTTGAAATGTTTTTGTAGAGATGGGGTCTTATTATGTTGCTCAGGTTGGCCTCGAACTCCTGGCCTCAGGCAATCCTCCTGTCTTGGCCTCCCAAAGTGCTGGAATTTTAAGTGTGAACCATCACGCCTAGTGGGTTGCATATACTTAATTGTCCTGGTCCTCAAGGGCATTTAGCACCTCATTATTAGATAAATCCAGGGCCAAGATGTTGTACCAAGCCAACTTCAACTGTTCTACAAGTGACCATTACAGAAACATTTAAAATCTGGGGAATTTATGAAAAAAAATCCAAATTGCTGCTCAATTTTCTTGAGAAGTTGAGAGATCTAGCAACATTAGACCTGAATTGCCCCATAGCGTCAACCTGCCAGCCCTGAGAGACACTGCCTGACATACATACTTCAAATCAGAACAGTTGGGAACCTGGTCTATTTCAACTATTTATCTTACCTGCCCGGCTCACATGAGTAGGAGACATTTGACCTTCACTTGAGTCATTTCTAGTCTTAATACATATTCACATTGAAAAGGAGGCAGGACCCACTCTGAACAGGATCTTTCCCTATTGAATTCACCTCTCAACATAAACCTAACTTGATTGTTTCTTCCAATGGTAGGTCTACATGCATCATTATTGCTTTGACTTTGAAGATGGTGGATCAATTACCATAATTAATTGATTACTTGCTACACTCCAAGCCAGGTACTCAAATTAAATCCTCACTTTTAATGTTTAACATAATGTAAGAGGAGAAACAGAGGTGCTAAAAGAAACAGGACACCTGCTTCTTCTGCCTCAGGGAAAAGGAGACAGGCCCTGGCAACCAAGGGCTTGTAGTGCCTCACAAACCAGCAAATTGTCGCTCAATATTGTTTTAGAAACATTATATAACAAGTTCCCTGTTACACAGCATTTATTAATCCAAATCCTCTAAAAATTAGGAGGCTCTATTAAAACTAGAATGATGGGTTTATCTAAGTGAAAAGTGAGATTCTATGTCATTATGCTAAGCATGAGATCCTGTAAGCTTAAAATGACATCAATGACATCAATGACCAAAGAGAGTTTTATCTTCTATAGAGTGTGTCCTTTTACACTCATATCCATTGAGACACTTTATTTACAATCTACTTTTGAAAAATACTGGTGTCTGAGTCCTCCCCACCAGAAATTGGGATGTAATTAGTTTTGAGAGGAGTTTGAGCCTGGGGATTTTTCAGAATTCCCTTGTCACCACTGGTCCAGAGACAGAAACGGTACAGACAGTGGCCCTATTCGCTGTCCCCTCACTGCTCAGCTAGGACAACTCAGCGCTCTGTTGTAACTTTCCTGCCGTTCAATCTTTGGATTGTGAAGCAGAAAGTGTTAACCGGGTCATCACTTTGTGGAGCTTCTGCAATGCATACAAATGGGAGTCAGAGTGCAAGCTTTTAAATGAAATGTCGCTGTGAGCTAAGAAAAATTTGAACCCAAGGCTTCCAGGCAAACAGGGGTCTTTTTAAAGTTGCTGGTGTCACCTGAATTTGTAGTCATTTTGAGAGGAATTTGTTTGGCCCATGGATATTTATCCTGCAGTTGACTTAATCCTTATTATTTTTTAAAGACATTAGAGCAGTATACCTTCCTTCTATCACTGTTCCAGCTGCAGCAAACAGATCCATAGAAACAAATGTAACCCACTGGAATTACTCTCCAAATAAGCTCACCATTTTGGTTCAAAAGGCTACAAATAAATTCAGTGTTTTAATTCCCCATACGTGGACAGAACTTAACTATACAAGGACAGACTAGAAGGATGTATCACACAGCCAAGGTGGCAACAGACATGGGGGAATTTGAAAGAAAGTGCTTCAAACTATTTTTAAAATAAAATGCATCCCACTGGGACAGCAATTGCCCAATGCCGACTATTCATAAATCAGGGTGAACAAAGAGAGGCTCCACTTTTTGTGGTTCTGGCCAAAGAGAAAGATCTGGAAATGGAAGTAGAATAACAGGTTCAGTTGAGAATGTAACAGATCCCATATGATTTTTCTGGGGTTTATTTTTCCTTCTTCCCATTGTTGAAAAGATCTCTCTGCATTGAACATATGCTTATAGTAACTTTTGTAAAATATTCTAAATATTATAAAAGGCTGTTGGATGTTATTAAATAATTCTGTGTTGCACTTATTTTTAATATCTTTGTGCATACTCAGTATTTGTTCTGATCATTCCCAGCAAAGTAGATCTGACTTGAGGTGGAGTGGAAAGGAAAACAGTGCAGGAGGAATATTGAGTAACTTGGTCGTGGCTGCAGAGGAGAGAGAGGGAGTTTGTGAGATGTGCATGCCAATTAAGGTGCTCAAGAAATGAACATGAATTCATTTTGAGTACACACCAGCTCCCCTTCTCTTCATAGGTCCCTCGGGATGCTTCTGGAATTGCCAGAGCTGAAAATTAAATTATAAACCTAAAACATGACATTGAAAATGTAATGTCTCCTTTGATAATATCAGTGCAATGATTCATCAGTGGGCGGGGCCACTCCTGGACCCAGACTGTAAGATGTAGCGAGGCAGACACTGGCAATTCCTCTGTCTCTCACCATGCAGTTTTCCTAAAGGTTCTGAGTCAGAATTGTATTGCAGATCACACAGGCACCAAAGACCTCCTATGCCTGCAACAAAGTAGGTCCCAGAAGAGGTACAATTGCAACATGTGGCACCAGCCTAGGAATGCTGATAGTACCATGCCACCACCAATACCCAGAAAAAGCAAACATCAGTGCAAGTCAATGTGTGTCAGGGCATGTGACAGAAAACTTATAAGTTGATATTTCACATGTGAGATTTGGTATTGTCACACTGGACAGACATACCATCCACATTCTCTAAGTGGAGTCCTATTCTGAGATGTGCTTTAAATTCTTCTCATTAGAGCAGGAAATAAGCCACTAATAAGAACAAATTCTCTTGTAGTTGTGTCTGTGAGTCACAGCACAAAACTGCTGAGCACTTTGTTTATCTCCCCATTCACAGGAGTCATAGAATCCATGTGCTATGTACACTGAGTCATTCATAAAGAGAATAAATAACAACTCATTGAGGACTACAAAAATTCTGAGGGCAGAAAGCTTCACCAAAAAGATGGGCCATAGTTATGCTTTATGGAATGAATAGGTTTGGAACAGGTAGAGAGGTATTCTACAAGAAAGGAGTGGACCTAGGGAGGTCCATGATATCTTTCCAATTGCAATAACCTTCAGGAACCTGGGATATATGAGGGAGATCACCAAAAAATTATCTTTTGGAGGGCGGTTCCTTGTCGTACAGGCTTCCCCCACTAGATAAGTGTTTTAGCAACCCATCAGCATCAATGTTCCAGCTAGCGTTGTTATGAGAGGCTGTGTTCAGCTTTAGTGAATTTTTATGGAGATTCTTTCAACATGTTTGCCTATTTCATGATGGTGATTTACAAGCACACCTGCCCACACTACACTGAGTGTTCAGCTGCTTTTGACCAAAACAGCATGACCCCATTCCCCACTCACCCTATTCACCTGATCTTGCCCCAAGTGACATTTTTTTGTTTCCTCAATGAACAAAATCCTCAAAGGGAAACATTTTGCCAATGGAACACGTGAAACAAAGAATGGCAGAAACACTAAAAGTCATCAAAACTGATGAGTTCAAAAACTGTTTTGAGCAGTGGTAAAAGCATCTTCCATCAGCCGGAGAGTACTTTGAAGGTGACTGACGTTTAAACATATGAGAATAAATATACAATTTTTTTATAAATAAATTTTTCTTTTTGGTTTCCCCTCATAAAATAAAGGACTAAAGAGTGGGACTAGTATAAGACAAAAGGCAAAGATGGGGACTGTTGCAACTGGAATATGAGTGAACAGGCCCTTGATTCAATATTTCTAAAGTAACATGAAGGCCAAACAAAACATGTCTCTAGGCCAAGTACAGCCTGTGTACATTAACTTTGTGACCTCTGATTTAGGGGATAAAAAGTCGGCCAACTTCCTCCTTTTTTGAAATTATCACATGCTCCAGATAATAAGTCAAGGTTGCATTGTCTAAGAGCATGCAGAAGGACATAAGGTTGTTTTCCCAATGTCTTCACAAGATCTTCATCTTCCTGCACTCTTCTTATTTCTTTTCCCTGTACATGAAATTATTACTGTCAACTCCTAAATCCTTTTCTAGTTCAAGCTCCACTCCAGAACTTCAAAACTGTATCGTCGACTGCCTGCTTGACATCTGCACATAGAGAAACCCAAATTCAAAAGGTTTACAGTTACACGTACCATCTTCACCCACCAACCAGGTCATTCTCTGTCTCAAGCCCTGGTGATTAGCGCTAACATCCATTCAGTTGCCATAACCAGAAATTTCAGCAATGTGCTTGACACTACTTTTCTCCCTTACCCTGCTTGTCCCATCAGTTGCCACCTTCTAGACAACTTCAACTTTGCAAAAAAGGTAGCATCTGGCAAGAATAACACACACATTCACTAACACGCTCATACACACACACATACACACACACACACACACACACACAATTTCATCACCAAATAAGTCTCTGATAGATATGTTTATCCCATGATACAGAATGAACAATGCATCATGATCTATACAGAGAAGGGGCAGATATACATAATTTTTTCTCTGTTTTCTCATTGCTGGAGATCCATAGGAGGTGTTCTGTGGCTGGTGCTACTCTTTGCATAGTCAGAAACCTACAAGGCTAAGAAAAAAAAATCTATATTTGTGTTACAATACTACATTTTTATACTCAGGTTTATGTCCATCATTCCAAAAGAACTGGAGCTGACAATCTATGTATTTCCACTTAAGGGGTTATTTACAAGCATTGACCTTTCCTGGCTCTTTAAGTAAACTGAACATCAGAAAGGCAATATTCTCTTTGCAGAAGAAGAAAGCAGTCAATGCCTAAGAGCCCTAAAACAGTATATCTGCTTCCACTTTTAAAGTGTCCTAAAAAGTCAACAACCTTTGTTTTCTAACGACGTTTCTCAAACTACCCACAGTCTCCTAATTCAGGCCACTAGGCTCTCTGGCTTTGATGAAGACACACCTTTCTAATTCACCTCACTGATCATCTTGCCTCTCTCCATAAACTGAAGCCAGCATTGTCTCCCTGGAATGCCTATATGATTCAGTTTCTCCCTCCCACTTCAGCTCATCTGCCCCCATTCCTCATTCAACCACCTAAACTTCTTTTAGATCCTTGGAATGCCAAGCATAGCCACCTCAGGACCTTTTTATACACTGTACTTTTTGTCTAAACATTCTCTTGCCCCTTCGATTGCTCAACTCCTCTCCAACCCTCAAGTGTATGCAAGGATGTCACAATTTATAGGATGCATCCTTGATGTGCAAGTCTGGGTTAGGCAACTCTTTGAAACTATCTAATATTTGCCCTTGTTTAATATTTACCATTTGGTATCTAGTTACATATCTATTATTACATCTTGCCTTTTAAAAACTGCCAAACTTTGTGAGGTTAAGGACCTGGTTTGCCTTATTTATTGCTGTGTCCCACAACTTACAATTGCCTTGTAAGAAGCTCTGAAATATTTTTGAATTAGGAAAGTGGAAAACTGGGGCAGTGTTTTAGAAACCAAAACTATCCATGATAAGAAAAATACACCAGGAAACAATTAGAGAAAAAGGTAATTTAAATGGTGAAGCAGTTGCACAGTACTGAAATGTTGGCAGCTTCCCATGGAAAGGGAAACATGGAAATAAGAGAAATGAAGCAGGAATAATAGAAATGATTGGGTAAACCTCCATATAAGGAATCAAGAAAAAAGACTAGAGTCTTGGAAGACTCTACCTAAAATGAAGCTTATGATAGCATTCTCAAAAGCTGGGAAATAAAAAATGGAATTGTATTTTGAAGAAAAGGTAATTTAGCTCGCTGCTGCTTAAATACCTAAAGAAGAAATACTCCAAGGGTCAATTAAAAAAGTAGGTGTGAAATTTGAAAAGACCACACCAGGAAGGCCTTAGACTGAGCCTCACTAGCATTATAAGCATTTGTTATTAGACTAGTTGGTGTTCTCTGCCTACTTCTGATACATAATCTTTTTTCCTACATGGAATCCATTCCATATGTTTAGGAGGCACTCACCATAAGCTATCTTCAAGCATAAGGTAAACCTACATTTCATACATGGCCAACCAAAGTCATAAAATAATAGATATAGGCATCAGTGTCCCATATCAGGCCTATCTGAATCTTCCCTGAGAATTTTCTGCTGAAGATTGAAAAAAAAAGACTCTTTCCAGTGATGTTACCAAGGGGAGAATACAACAGTGGAGTTATCATCAGGCATCTTCAAACAGATCTCTCGGAAGAAAAAAGCCAACTCATAACAATGTGAATTTTGTCAGAGATGGTAAGTGTGAGGCCAGATGTATTGCTAAATTCTCTGGTAAGGTGAGCCAAAACATTATCTTTTTGCATAAGCTAATTTGAGTTGGGATACTATCATTTATAACTGAAAAAGCCTTGAGAAGTAGAAAGGGTGACTATCAACATCATATGAATAAGAATGCACTAAAGTAGGGCCATGAAGAAAAAAAGGCAGGTGAGTAGGGTAAAGCTGGTGAATTACCACCAAAAGGAGCAGGAAAAGAAACACAATTCAAAGAAAGTTAGAGCCAAGGCTGAATGCAGAATCGACAATAGATAATTACTTGTAGAATAACAATTGGGCAAGCATGAAGATTGTTGCTAAAGTTATTGAAAAATATAGATATATCCCTAGAAGGCTAATTAATATCAACGATGGAAATCCATATAAGATTGACTCTCAAAGTGACATAGACTCCAAATTATTACATGTAGTGATGAGAATGGATTAATTTTCATCCAGGGTTTATATGGATTAAATTTTCTCTTAATTAAACCCATTTCTAAAATATATATTATTTACATGTCATAAAATGCATATCTTTTTTAAAAAGTGTTTGCATCCAATGACATTACCTTAGAGCTTTTTTTTCCATTTTTTTTTTTTAACTTGTAAAATAGTCTGACTAGCAGCTGTCTTACAGAGTGTTGGCATCAGCTGACAGTTGCTAGATGGTATCTTTCATTCCTTTTTAAAAATAGGTGAAATAATGTGTAAGTTATGTTCATCTTTGGGAGCAAAAGGTATGGTGTATAGGAAGTCAGACACACTTTGTCAACAAGTTAGAAGAGAAATTCTGATTTGAAGATGTCAGAATTTTTGCAAGTCATAGGAAGCAATTCAAAAGAAAAAAATGCTCTGTTACCCAAAATATGATGATGGTTAAAGAACAAGTAATGTCCACATTTGTTGGCAGTAGGATTAAAATGGCAATAATCATCATTATAACTACTAGCATTTGTTCAACACATCAAAAGAAAGACAATGTCTATAGCATGATAAATATATCACTGTAAGAAATTATCTCTAAAACCATATGTGGTGGGAACTTTTACACATGAAGAAAATGAGACTTGGTCTGTGTTCTAGAATTTGACCAAGAGCACCCTGATAGTACACATCAGCATTGGCATATAGACAAAGTTTAACTTTAGGGTCTGCATTCATAATTCTTCCCCCATATGCCTCTTCCCCCATATGAAACCACAAGGATTCAAGTTAGCCAGCAAGTGAAAACAGATTACAAAACATGGAAAGGTTGTAGATTCTCTTTTCCTAAAGATTTTCTTAAAGCAACAATAGAGCCAAAGACTAGAAGGTACTGTGCTAGACTCAGCTGAGTTATGAGGTAGGAGAATAAATTAAAAGCGATCTTCACAAGGTACGTTTTTTTCCAAATACTGACCAAACTCTTAAACTTCACTAAGATCTACAAGTTGTTCTTTATAGGTAAAGTGCTGAGGTCTTAAAAATAGAAACTTTTAACTATTGTTTAGGCATAGGGAAAAATAACTATTTTAAGACAAGAGTATAAAAAGAAATGTTTACGGGTTTCCAAAGTATGTCAGCAATTCTTATATACGTTAATTGTATCAATACAGGTAACACCTTAGCTTACAACTGGCCCATGAATTTTCAGTTCATTAACATGGGTTAAAGTTATGCTATGTCAAATTACACAGAGAAATATGTATTGCCCAGATTATTTTAGAAATCATAGGAACAAGAATCTGTTTCTGAAGTACCAAAACCAAACCTAGACTAAAATGTGTCTGTGTGTATGTGTGTTTAAAATGCATCAAAGTGTTGATGAAATTTATTTCTTTGCTAGAACTGATAGAGAGAACTGATGCAAGTATACTTTCAAAAATCCAATCTTCCCCCAATTCTTTCTTCAACCTTGACCCAAACAGCCAGCCTGAGGTACAGAGAAAGAATTCAATCTTGGCCCCCTCTCTAGAGACTTGAACTACTAACTGGAAAGAAGGGCATTCTGAGGAATGAGAAGCCTGGCTGAACTCTCTGGCCCACTGGGCCTTGGTTAGCACAGAAACCAGTCAGTTCTGCTTACCTGAGCAATATCATTTAGATAGTGACACCCTTTTTGGTTAGTGTTGCAGGTTGAGAGATTGTGCAAAAAGGTGTTGACCATAAGGGAGGGCATAGAATCAGTGCTGACAGCCTGGCATACATTCCTACAATAGGAACTTTTTCCTCCAGCGGTGGTTGTTGGAGAGGTGTTGTAGGAAGGAGTGCTTCTGGGGAGTCTGGGATGGTTTTGAGATGGAGGTGAATAGATGAGGACAGGAATATAGATCAGCAGGGCTGAGGATTGGTGATTACCGTTACATGTTCAATCAGTGTTAGTGACTACAGTTCCTATATTATTAAGATTTAAAGGTATTGAGCCTTAAAAGGCTTAGAAATTTAACTTCAAAGACCCTCCCCAGCTTTTGACCAAAGGTTTAATTACTGGGGGGGGGGAGTTGTTTACTTGTTTATTTGGGAGATAATCAAATGTATCGGTTTAAAACACAGCTCTTGGATCCATCCCCCTATGTTTGAAACCTGTCTCCACTTCTTCTGATGTTTTTGACCTTGGATGAGTTATTTAATCTCTCCATGACTCAGTTTCCTAATCTGTAAAAAGGGAAATAACGATAGCAGTTACCTCACAATACTATTGTGAGCGCTCACTGAATTAATGCAAGCAAAATGCATTGGCTCCTGACACGAAGTACTTAACAAATGCAGTCATTATTCTTTTGTTGTAGTTATTTTTGTTGTTTAATACTCCAACACTGTGTAGTATGCCTGGCAGAGCACAGAATGCAGACCACAGTCAGAGACACTAAGCATGCAAAAGCAGAATTCAAGTCTCACTGGAGGCTCCCAAGCCACAGGAGGATGCCTTGTATATCACACGACTCCACACACTAACTTCAGGGTCCATAAAAACAAGCTTGTACAACCTGCCTGGGAACTTGACCGACCTTCATTATTCAAAGTGGCATCTATTTCACAGGTTGGACTGGAGCTGAGTCTGACCACAGATCAGATTGCTGCTCACTTTTGTCAGGTACATTAACTCTCGGACCACTAGTATGCTATTTAGTGCAGGATTAGTCATTTACTAATTACTCATTACTCCAGCGGCCACAGACCTAAGGTCAGCAATTTTCTCTCTTCACACCAGGAGGATTCAGCGGAGTAGAGGCCAGACAGGTAATTTGCATACTTAAGAAGCCACAGTTGAAGAAGGCAGAGGAGGATTCTGTGTTGAAAGCAAAGACGGCACAATTTGACGGGAGCTTCTATAAGCTTCTCCTGGGAACACCTGGCCCATTTCTCCTGCCGGGCGATGGCAGTTACTCACATTCAATACTTCAACAGGCCAGCTGGGGTAAACGGACAAGGTCTGACTCCGGGCCCCACGTCACTTTTTACTGGCTGGCAATTCCTTTCCACTCTGAGCATCTGGAGAGTCATCCAACTGTGTTTGCCAAACTTGCTTGTATGTGAGAAGTGTGTTTGTTTTATGATCAGTGTCTTGGGTTTTAAATAAGAATACTACAGGAGATGATCCTGCTATGATCCTTGTTAATGTACCTCTAGGCTAATAAGTACTGAGATGATCCTGCTCTTTGATTTCATGAATAAGAAAATAAAACGGGAAATGCATGACATTTAAAAAAATTATTGTTATTACTGAGTGTAAAATTTATTTTAACCCTCTCTGCAGTGACTAAGTTTCAAGTTGAATGTGCTGCTTACCAGATTGTATCTCCTGTTCTTCCTCTCCTTAAATATGTGCTTATTTACTTCCTGCAGAGTTCAATTTTAGAACCCATCAAAGTAGATCCACTCAGACTCTGACTACATTTTCATGCATAAATTCATAGATGTCTTCAGAAGGAATTGCACTTGCATATGCAAATACTTTCTGATGCCTTTTCATTTCTACTTTTGGCCTGCACAGTTTTTAATTCATGCAAACACATTACACAAACAAATATGGGCTCAATAACAACACGCGGCATGTGTGAATTGTTAATTGCAAAGCTATGAGTTTGATATGGCCAAGCAACTTCCATTATTATCAATGGAGGAGAACAAGATTAAACAGGAAGAATAAAGGTATATTTGAAAATAAAATCCCAGCTCTTGGTTTCATTTTATGTAAATATTAATAAGGAAAAAGGTGACAAGCCAATCCACAATTCAACAATAATCTGGAATCTACAGCTCAGTGCACAAGATCCACAAGCCAGGATGCACTTTTAATGAGACTTTGGAAGAAGAGGTACATTTCAGCGGAGAATCAGAAGAAACAAAAACATATGCAGTAACACCATAAATGAAATACAAACTACAGCAGAAAATGAAATGCTTTCAACCACGCTGGACGTGCATCACCTTTCAAAATATTTACATCTCTTGTTAGTGATGCTCTGAGAAACAGCAGATAGGTGTCCTGAATTTTCATTCTGGGAATTTAAGTTCTCTCTTAGTTAATTAAGCTATGGTTCTTTATATTTTCCCCCCAATTCCAAGTATTCGCAATTTGTGATCTGCTGACAACAAAGCAAAACACTTGTTGAAGTTACTTGGAGATCAAAGGCGTTTGATCCAGAGCAATTTTTAAGCAGCCCCTGTCCCTGTTTTCTCATGAAGAAGGATCAGCATGCATTTCATTTACATGAACATAACTCAGAAAATAAGAGTGAAGATTAAATAAGAGTGAAGAATTGTATCCTGCAATGACAGTGGAAACAATTTTAACTGTTTCTTTGTTGATTTTTCTCAATAATCTGTTAATTATAAAAGCTAGAGCTAGGCTTAACTGTAAGTATATAAAGATATGTTTTCTATAGCAACCTCTGGATTGTAGATTTATAAATCTTGGGCATAATACTAATTAATAACAGTTCTGTATAAATATATAGATATACATACTATTTTATATATATATATAAATTTTATATATACAAAAATTTTATATATATATTCTACATGTTTGCTAAAAAATTTTAAAAAGTAAAATTTAAGGAAGCTAAGAAACTAAGAAAGAAAGCTAAGATATTAAGAATGGAATTCCAAGCTAAGATATCTCATCAGGAATTAAACTCATTGCAACATTTACCACCAAGGACGATACAGAATCAGTGTTATAAAACAAATGATACAATAACCTCGCAGAGCAGGGCTTAGACCCTTGGCGCTGGTAGAGTGACCTATCCCAGCACACCCTCTGTAGTTTTGTGCATTTGCTTGTAATTTTTCAGAGCCATTAATGTAAATTGCACACCAAGTGAGACTGGTACTCAAAGCGCAAGCCAAGGAGATAGTGAGTGAACCTCGCCACACTGCCTCTCAGCACGGCTTTGCTTTCGTCTACATGTTGATGCGTTTATAGCAATCCTGGACAAGTGATAACAGAACTCTTCATAAATATTGGACATGAAGAGAATGCCAACTGTTAGTGCTTGGGAGAAAAATATTCCTATCCCAAAGGAAATCAAAATACTATAAGAAAATTAAGGCTTGGTGAAAGTGGAAGAAAGAATTATATCAGTGGAATTCGAAAGTAACATACATCTGTCCCCCTATGCTTTGAAACACAAAAAAGAAAAAATGTCTAACTCAGAATTAACACCAGATTTTAGTGGGGAAAGAAATGATATATTATTATGCACGGGGCTTTCAAAAGTGTTTTAACCAAGACACACCATTTATTCAAAGAGAATCTCACTGAACTCAATGTCTAAAGCAGTAGAAACTTGAGGCTAGTGAGTGGACTTCAAGGAGGAAAGTTTAAAAACCATGGATAATCTTGTGTGCCTCAGGAAAGAGCCGTATGGTCTCAGGAGTACCCTCATGGAGCCACGGGTCACTGTTAAAACCCACTGTGGTAGATCTCCAAAAGCAACCACCAACCATGCAAGTCAAGAAGTTGAGTCAGCGGGAGAAGCTCTACAAACCTTGTCTAGGAAACTCATCGGACTCCCGGTGAACGAGGTCTGTGACTCGGTTTCCATAATGCATCCTGCTGTCGTGGTCATAGGCCTTCAGAGTCTCACTGGAGCTGTAGGACTTCTGCGTGGGCACACGGCAGTCCTCACTGTCCAGAGAGGAGCTTGTGTAGCGACACTCTTTGCCACACCGTCCTCTGGTCAAAGAGCGGTGTCGCCGGTCCTTTACATCCATTATTCTAGATCGAGCAGAATGCCGGTGCTTTCAGGAAAGTCAGGCCTGAGTTTTGGCACTTGTCACTTTGTCACCTAAAAACATCAAAGAAAAAAGCCAAGATGGTGATTACAAGAAATGTTGCCTTCAGTCCTGATTCACGCTCTGACTCAGATGACAACATGAAAAGGCAAACTTGGTCAGCCCTGAACAATCTCTTTTGCAGAAGCTTAATGTATACTAAACAATCAGCCTAAATAGAAGAACTCGATACAGTAAATTAATTTTCTTGCTGTTTAATTTAATAGATTTTAGGGAAAAAAGTAATAGCAAAAAACCTCATCTTTTGATTTTCTATATATGCACAGATGACATGATAAGTCTTTCACTCTAATGCAAGATCTTACTAGGAAGCAGTTCAAAGCCAAATTGATTTTATCCTTCTTTAATTACATTCTCTTTTTGCTATAGAAGGGTTACAGAGAAAACAAATACCAAAAAAAAAAAAAAAAAAGTAAAGAAAGACGCAGCAGCAGATTTGAGCATGAGGCATAAATATGTGCTTTAATGCTTTGCAATAATACTAAGTCATATTCAACTGACATAATGTTTCCTGGATGGGTCCAGAGAATGATAATATAAGCCATTTTTGGTATACAAACAATCTTCAACCGATTTCTTTAATGCAGAGGTCCGCAACCCCTGGGCCACAGACCAGTACAGGTCTGTGGTCTGTTAGGAAATGGACCACACAGCAGGAGATAAGCAGTGGGTAAGCGAGTGAAGCTTCATCTGTATTTACAGCCACTCCCAATCACTCGCATTACTGCCTGAGCTCTGTCTCTAGTCAGATCAGCACTGAAAAGTCTGCTTCCATTTCCAACATCCTTCCTATCTTTGTGAAGCAAGGTTTTCTGCAGTGACGGCAACAAAAATGAGATTATGGAGTAGACCGAACATAAACAACATATTTCAGGTGTTACTGCCTCCCATCACCCCCAGATGGGATCGTCTAGTTGCAGAAAAACCACCTCAGGGCTCCCACTGATTCTGCATTATGGTGAATTGTATATTGTATAATTATTTCATTATATATTACAATGCAATAATAATAGAAATAAAGTCCACAATAAATGTAATGCACTTGAATCATCCCAAAACCATCCCACCGACCCCTGGTTTGTGGAAAAATTGTCTTCCACCAAACTGGTCCCTGATGCCAAAAAGATTAACAACCACTACTTTAGTGAGCTTTCTGCAAACTCCCAGTTTTCTCTCCTCTGCAAAATATGTGCCTTGGACACACCCAGTCACTTCCTCTTCTACCTAGTCACCCCCCAACAGGAAACCTTGAGGATAAGAGGTCTAACTGGCACAACCACTTGATCATCAGCCCAAGCATATACTGGTCACCTTCATTGCTAGGATACCCATTGCAGAAAAAGAAAAATGGAGAAAAGCACTGAATACAACAGGAAAGGAAGGAACCTCTCTAACATATGAACTGACAACCAGGGAGCCCCACGATTTGACACCCTCGACTTGGAAATGTATGCCAAACATCACTCAGAAAACACCAGCCTTTTGCCTAGCAAATATGACAGAAATGCTTAGGCTCCTCCAAGATCCAAATGATGGGCTCTTACTGATTTTATTTGCCATGTAAAATAGCACAGACCACAGGTCCAGGGCCTGGACAGAATGGACAAATACAAATTTTAATTAAAATGGAAAATACAATCCAGAGTCAGGGCAATGATGTTTCTCCAGGCTACTGTTGTACCCTGCCTCCTCAATATGTCAGGAAATACTTGGGGAGCGGAGCTGTGGCTTTGAACCCCTCAGCTCTTCCTTGGCTATTTACCACACTGTAATGAGATGCCTGTGCACACTGAAGGGTTAGCCTGTATACACAGCAATGTGGATGGTGTCTGTTTCAAGGCATCAGAAGCCAAGTAGCCCCTCCTTGTCTTTTCTAGAAGGGGCCCTTCTAGATCTTGGGGGCCCTCCCAATGTGTACTATTTGTATATCAAATTTATCAGCTATTGCCTGTAATTGTGACAATTCTGTTTGACAATTGGTAATGAAAAGGAGGGTATATCTACAGTCTTGCTGCTGCCTCAGTCTCTCATTAAAAAAAAAAAAAGCACATACAGTAGTTAATTTCCTGGAGTCTACAATTTCTGATTCAGCAACTTGAGAAGCACCTTTGAGAGTTGCCAGTCAAGACCTTAGGGCTTGCTTGGAGACACAATGAGTGTTGGCATGGAGTTTATGCTGCCACATAGTCAATTCAAGTCTCCCCATTAATACAATTTCTAGATGCCAAAAATCTCCATCCTTAGCTTCCCACACATGATTTCAATGTTTTTGAATCTATATTATAGGTTAAGAGCATGGCCACTGAGGTCTTGATTGGGTGCCAGTCTTACCATGACTATTGACTATTAAAATTACTTTTGCCTCCCCTCTCTCTCTCTCTCTCTTTTTTAGAGACAGTCTCATTTTGTCACTCAGGCTGGAGTGTCATGGCATGATCATAGCTCACTGCAAACTCAAACTCCTGGGCTCAAGTAATTCTCCTGCTTAAACCTTCCAAAGTGCTAGGAATATAGGCACACATTACCATGCCTAGCTAATTTTACTTCTGTCCTTCTGAACTTAGTTTCTTGATCAGTGAAAATGGAAAAAAAACAAAAACCAAAACCAAAAACTAGTATCAACTTTGCAGAGCTTTTGTAAAAATTAAAATAGATATGGTGGTAAAGTTTCTAATATGCTAGCACATCATAAGGAGTTCAACAAAAATTAGCTTTTTTCTCTTCTGAATGATTAAAAAGATTTTTCTTAGCTAAGTAGTTACAGACTTGTATAAGACAGAGAAGTGAAAACATAATATAATCCTCAAAACTCACAGTTCTAATTATAAATCCCAAGACTTTAACTAGGCACTTATGAAGGCAGACCTTCAACATCTATTGAAAGAAATAAGACTATGTGCACCCACACTGAAGAACTACAGGTGGTTTTAATGGGGATTCAGTAGTTTTAGTCCATTTGATTATTTTTTCCTCTCTGGCTTCACTGTTAGTTTTTACTTGTTAATCTCTTCAGTGTTCCTGACTCATGAAATCCTATCTTTCCTAATTTGCATTGTGCTTGGAAAGCAGGCTGACTTACACGTGTATGCATGAATGTGTGCACTTTTATTTTATTTTGAAAAATCATGCTCAAACTTGGAGTCTAAAGACTATTACCTATTAATAAAGTACAAGAACTCTAGCATTTGGATATTTTGACATCTAATTGGTTGCTAGATATCTTTTTCTGATAAATTCCTTTCTTGGTTCTGCCCTTGATAGTTAAGTTTCTCAGTAATGTCATCTCTGGATATAGAAATGTATATATAATGAGGTAAAAATTGACAAATCTCAGTAAGGGAAACCTAATCTCTCACTAAGGACTAAGCAGAGTCCACAGACTGTTGGCAAATACACATTTTGCATTTAACCTTCCTGTTATTTAAAAATTAATTTTCAATATTAAAAAGACAAAGGAGAAGAATTTATATGAAAATTTAGATCCCTGGCTTATCTTTAAAAATCAGGCAGTCTAGAAATTTCTGCCTCCAGAAAGATGAAATAGATATATTTTTCTCTATTCTTCCCACAAGGTACTGCTAAAATCTCTGGACATTATTTTTAAAACAAACATATGAAAGATGGAAGAAAGAGGTAAACCAATTAGGGACTTCAGGAAAAAGGAACAATGCAGTGGCAAGCTCCGTAGGGTTTTGTTTCTCCATGAAAATCCTAGACTTGGGGCTAAAGAAGCTGGCAATCCAGAAACATCAATGGGCACAGACAACAAAAGCAAACCTCCTATAGTCAAAAGACAATGAAAAAGGCAGACTAACAAGAGCGAAAACCTTTAGACAATGACTACCTTATTCCAACCAAACAACACGGAATCCTGACCCTAACCAGAGTGAATGAAGAAGGCCAGGACTTTAAACTCTTCTAGGAAATAATGAAGCTCCCTTCATAGGGAGCCTGGTTTTCCACACCCATTAAGCACTAACTAGGTATGCCTCCCCTCCTCCACTGGGATGGTATAGAGGAAGGTTTAGTAAAGAGTCAAGACCTTCATAGTCTTCCTGTGACAATGAGTCCTCTTGCCCTGTTGTAGTGTCAGCAGATGCCATGTGGGTAGTAGTACTGAGGCATTCCTACACCTACCACCCAGGAAGATATCAGGCCTAGTGATAAGAGGGCAGAACTTTCATTTCTCTTGTCCCTGCTTGGCTTACCCCTCAGCACCTAGCATGGAACTACCTGCCTTTGGGTGTTGACAAGGGCTGAGTGGGCATTTTGGCAGTAATGAGGCAGGGCCCCCCTTTCCTCTGCCAGAGCAGTGTCAAGAGAAACCAGATAAAATAGAAGGCTTAAACAAGATCCAGAGTCTCATAATATAGTACCCCAAATTTCAATGTTTCAATCAAAGATCATTTGTCATACCAAGACCCAAGCAGATCTTAAACTGAATGAAAAAGGGCATTCGATAGATACCAACACTAAGATGGCAAAGATAGCTTACACACATTTTAAAGCAGCCATCATGAAATTGTCTCAGTGAGCAATTATGGACACACTTGAAACATGAAAAAATAGAAAGTCTCATCAAAGAAACAGAGATTCTTGGTAGACAAATAGAAGATGTAAAGAAGACCTTAACAGAAATTTTAGAACTGAAAAACACAATAACAAAAAAAAAAAAAAAAAAAAAAAAAAAAAAAAAAAAAAAAAAAAAAAAAAAGATGGGTTCAACAGCAAACTGGAAGCACAGAGAAAACAAAGGAACTTGAAAACAACTAACCAGTAGAAATTATCCAATGTATACAACAGTTAAAAAAAAAAAAGACTGAAAAAAATGAGCAAAGGCTCAGGGACCTATAGGATGATAACAAGATACCTAATGTTCATGTCACTGAAATTCTAGAAGAAGAAAGGGGAACTGAAAAAGTGCTGAAATAGAAGCTGAATATATCCCGAATTTGCAAAAGAGACAAAGGGACACATTCAAAAAGCTGAGTGAATCCCAGGCAGGATAAGACAAAATGCATCCATATCAAGATACATCATAACCAAACTTCTGAAAACTAAAGATAAATAGAAAAAATCTTGGAAGCAGTAGGAAAAAAATTACACCTTATCTATAGGGAAAAGCAATTTGAATAAAAGTGGATTTCACATAAGAAACCACAGATACCATAATATAGTAGCACAACATTTTTGAGTACTGAAGGAGAAGAAATTTCAATCCATAATTCTATAACCAGCAAAAATATCCTACTGGAATGAGGGAGAAATCAATAAATTCCTGGATGAAGGAATTTAGGCTTATTTTATAAATGTGACTAAACAGTTCTCTAAGCAGAAAGGAAATAATAAAATAAAGAATTTTGGAACATCAAAAAATAAGCAAGGACATGGTAAGCAAAAATATGAACAAATGAATAGACTTTCTGCTTTTTTTTTTCTTTTGAGTCAGAGGCTCACTCTGTCATCTAGGCTGGAGTACAGTGGCACAATAACAACTCACTACAACCATGCTCTCCTAGGCTCAGACAACCCTTCTGCCTCAGCCTCCTGAATAGTTGAGACTACAGGAACATGCCACCATGCCTAGCTAATTTTTTTTTTTTTTTTTTGAGTTGGAGTCTCACTCAGTCGCCCAGACTGGAGTGCAGTGGTCGCTCCCAGCCACTGCAGCCTCGACCTACTGGGTTCAGTGATCCTTCTGCCTCAGCCTTCCAAGTAGCTGGAACTACAGGCGCACGCTACCACGCCCAGCTAAGTTTTTGATCTATTGTAGAGATGAGGTCTTGCCAAGTTGTGCAGGCGGGTCTCGAACCTGCGGGCTCAGACAATCCACTCGCCTCAGCCTCCCAAGGCACGGGATTACAGGCTGAGCCACCGAGCCCTGCTTAATTTTTTTTTTTTTTTTGTAGAAATGATACTTTGCTATCTTGCCCAGGCTGGTCTCTAACTCCTGGGCTCAAGCAATCTTCCTGCCTCAGCCTCCCAAAGTACTGGGATTGCAGGCATGAGCCTCCACACCTGGTTCTTTCTACTTTTGAGTTTTCAAATTTTTTTGATGGTTGAAGCATAAATTATAACACACTCTGATTGTATGTTGAGAATATATTTCAGAAGTTATATTATATATGGGGAGAAATAAGAGAGCTTGTAAAGGGAGGTAAGGTTTTCACACTTTACTCAAACTGATAACATGTTGAAAGAAGTAGACTTTGATAAGATATGCATGTATAATGTTAACAACTATAAAAAGAAATGCACTCAAAATCTCTACAGATAAAAACAGTACTCTACAAACTTTGAGTTACCCACAAGAAAGTAGAAAGGAGAAAACAGAAATAAAAAACAGAGAATGAGAGTGAAAATCGAAAATAAAATAACAGACTTAAGTGTTAAAATAGCAATAATTATATTAAATGTAAATGATCTTAATATATCAATTAAAAGATAGAGATTGGCAAACTGAACTTAAAAACATGACCCAACATTATGTTTTGAATAAGAAATTCATTTTAAATATAACAATTTAGGCACACTGAAAATAAAACTAAAGGAAAAATATATCATGCAAATATTAACCAAAGGAGAGTAGGAGTGATACTAACATTAGATAAAGTAGATATCATAGGCAGAGAAAATTACCAAAGACAGAGAAAAGCATTATGTAATCATAACAGGGTAAATCCTTCAAGATGACATGATAATTCTTAATATGTATGCAACCCATAAAATGAAGATGGAAAAACAAGTGAAGCAAAAAAAAAAAAAAAAAAAGAACTGAAAAACATTTTTAAATGCACAATTATAGTTGGAGTTTTCAATACTTGAGTCTCCAAAATTAATAGAATACTTAAATGAAAAATCAACAAGAATAATGAAGAATTCAACAATACCATTAACCAACAGAATAAATTAACATTTATAGAATTCTCCTCCTAACAACAGCAGGTTATACATTTTTTTAAGTGCCTATGGAACATATGTCAAAATAAACCATATTCTAGATAATAAAGCAAACTTCAAAAATTTTCAAAAAAACCAGACTCGGTGGCTCAGCATGTAATCCCAGCACTTTGGGAGGCTGAGGTGGGTGAACTGCCTAAGCCCTAGGGTTCAGGACCAGCCCGGGGAACTTAGCAAGACCTCATCTCTACAACAAATTAAAAAAAAATTCAGCCGGGCAGGGTAGCACATGCCTGTAATTCTGGCTACTTGGAGGCTGAGGCAGATGGATCACCGGAGCCCAGCAGGTGGTGGGCCAGCTGAGGTGGCTGTGAGTGTGCCACTACACTCCAGCTGGGTGACTTAGTGAAACTACAACTAAAAAAAAAAATTTGTTTTAAATAATTGAAATCATACATAATATGTTCTCTGACAACAACAGAATCAAATTAGAGTCAGTAATAGAAAGACAAAAATACTCCACATGTTTTAAACAATATTCTTCTAAATAACTCATGAGCCAAAGAAATAGTCTCAAGGGAAATTAAAATACACATTCAAGTGAATAAAAATGAAAATATAATACATTAATATTTGTGGGACAAAGTTGAAGCAGTGATGAAAGGGAAGGTTACAGAACTAACTGCATCCATTGGTAAACAAGAAAAGTCTCAAATCAATAATAGAAGTTCTCATTTTAAGAACCAGGAAAAAAAATAATAAAACAATATACTCAAAGCAAAATGAAGGAAGAGAATAATAAAGATAAGAGCCAAAATCAATGAAATTGAAAACAGAGAAACAATAGAGAAAAGCAATGAAACAGAGTTGTTTCTTTGAAAAGATCGGTAAAAGTCACAAACTTCTTGCAAGACTGATAAAGAAAAAATAGAAGATAAAATTACCAACATCAGGAATAAAACAGAGGATATCACTACAGGCTCTGACAATATGAGCAGGATAATTAGAGAATACAGTGGGCCCTTATTATCTCTGCATTTTGTCACCTCAGATTCAATCACTGTCAAATTAACCAACCATGGCTCAAAAAAAATTTTGAAATAATAATACAACAATAAAAAGTAATACAAAATTTAAAACCCATACAGTATACGATTTACAAAACATTTACATTGCATTAGCCATTTTAAGTAATCCAGAGATGATTTATAGTATATAAGAAAGATATGCATAAGTTATATGCAAATTGCCACTTTATGTAGGATCTTGAGCATCCACAAATTTTGTTAACTGTGGGGTACCCTAGTACCAATCCCCCATGGATACCAAGAGTCCACTGTACTATAAAGAGATCTATACATCTAACTTTGACAACTAAGATGAATGGGTCTAATTCCTCAAAGAACTCAAAAGTATAACAACCCATCCAATATGAAATAGATCGTGTAAATAACTTACAACTACTAATGAAATCAAATTTGTAATTTTACAACTCATAATAAATATAAACAGGCCCAAATGATTTCATTGGGAAATTCTACCAAATATTTAAAAAGGAATTAATATTAATTCTACATCTTTTACAAAAAAAAAATTGAAGAGGAAGCAGTGTTTTTCAATTCATTTTATAAGGTTATTATTATCTTGATGCCAAAACTAGACAAAACCAATACAAAACAATATTCTCCATTAATATAGATGCAAAAATCCTTATATTAGCAAGTAGAATCCAGTAATATACTGGTGGTGCCAAAAATGTATGCACATTAATGTATACACAAAATGTAATCACATCTTAAAAAAGAGATGTTATCTATGTATTTCTTTACAACATTGAGTTGAATTAGCAAAGTGTAGTATGATGTTCATTCAAATGCTAGTATCACCATGTGACAGGCAGGTATATATTGAGTATTACAATTTTAATACAGTTTTTATCCTTTTTTAAAATGTATATACATTTTTTTGGCACCCTCTGTATAAAAACAATTACATACCATGACCACAAGGAGTTTATTCCTGGGATGCAAGACTGGCTCAATATTAAAAAAACCAATGAATGTAATCTATTATATTAACAGGTTAAAAATTCTAATCACAGGATATTATCAATCAATGCAAAATTTTAGAAAGTCTTTTCCAAGAATTTACATCCACTCATGATAAAAACTCTTAGAAAAATGTGAATAGAAGGAACATCCTTAATTTAATAAAGAATGCTAACACAAAACTTACAGCTAACATTATACTTAATGATAAAAGAATGCTTCTCCCCTAAGAAAAAGAACAAGATGTTTGTTCTCACCAATCTTATTCAATATGGATAAGTCCTAGACAGTGTTATAACACAAGAAAGGGAAATAAAAGGCATACAGATCAGAAAGAAAGACATAAAACATTACCTGTTTGCAAATGACATGAATATATATGCAGAAAATCTCAAGGAATCTATAAGAAAACTCCTAGAACTAATATAAAAAAGTTCATCAAAGTCATAGGATACAGGGTAAACATGAAAAATATCAACTGCATTTTAATGCACTAGAAACGAATACATAGGCACCAGAAATCAAATATAATATCGTTTATAATAACTCAAAAGAATGAAATACTTTGCTATAAATCCATCAAGACATGCGCAGAACTCATATTTTGAAAACTACACAACACTGATGAAAGATATTAAAGAATATCTAAATACTTGTGCAGACATAGTGTGACATGGATTGGAAGACTCAACAAAGTAAAATATCAATTCTCCCCAAACTGATGTATGGGTTAAATATAGTATTTATCAATTCCTAGCAAAAACCTTTACAGATATAGATAAGATTATTCTAAAGTTTATATAAAAAGGCATAGGAGCTGGAAAAACTGAAACAATTTTTATAAAAAAGAAGAAAGTGAGAGAAATAAGTCTACCCAATTTTAGGACTTATAGAGCCACAGTAATCAATACTATGTGATATTGGTGGAGGAATAGACACATAGATTAATGGAATAGAACAGAGCACCCAGATACTGACCCACATAGACACCCAGCTGATTTTTAGAAAGGTACAAATGCAATTCAGTGGGAGTAAGGCAGCATTTTCAATAAAGAATGCTGGAGCAATTGGCCATCCATAGGCCAAAAAACCAAAAACAAAAATCTTAGTTGTACACTTGCTACAAAAATAACTCAAAATATATCACTGGTTTAGATATAAAACATAAAAATTTTATGAAAGCTTTAGAAACAATATAAAACTTTTAAGAACTAAAAGAAAAAACTTCTAGACTTCACAGCAAATGCATTACCCACAAAAGAATTAATAAATTAAACTTTATCCAAATTAAAAATTTTGCTCTGCAAAAGTCCCTGCTAAGAGAATGAAAAGCTAATCACAGACTGAGGGAGTGTATGTGCAAGACTTTAGTATATATCTGATAGAGAATAAATATAAATAATATACTAAAGTCTTTCAGAACTAACTGTAAAACATCCAAACAATTCCATTAGAAAATTGACAAAAGACATGAAGTGACATTTCACTGAATAGGACATACAAATGACAAATAAATATATGAGAACATATTCATCATTGGCCATAAAAATGCAAATGCATACCACAATGAGATACTACTACAAACCTATAAGATTGGCTAAAATTTAAAAAAATATGACAACACTAAGTGCTGGCAAAGAGGTGGAAAAGCTGGGTCATGTATACATTACTGTACCAAATGTAAAAATGGTCCAGCTACTCTGGGAAACAATCTAGTAGTTAAAAATATATATATGGGGGAGAGGGGAAGGGAGATGAGAATAACGGTAGTAAATATCTGTCTGGGGATGGGGAGACACCTCTTATCAATGAGGGTGCCTGAACGAAGCATATTTGTATACCTAACCCTTAACTGTACCCCACAATATCATAATAAAAAATACCGATAAAAAAAAGAAAGTACACATATATTTTATAAAATGTGTATTTTAAATGGAATTATATAACAAAGAAAATAAGCAAACTATTGCTACTGTCAGGCTGAAATCAGGAACATAAAACTGTAGAAAAAAAGAACAAAAGAACACATGTAATATTTTTGTTCATATAAAGGCCCCAAAGATGAAACACCAAATGATACATATTGCTTAAAATTTCATGCTTAAATATTTAAAACTTAAAGTAAGGCAAGAGAACAATAAATACAAAATTCAGGTCAATGGTTATATCTGAAGTGGGAGAAAGTTGACTTGTGATGGGGTGATGCCCATAGTGCCTTGAAGGATATTGACAATGTTCTTATTTTTGAGCAAAGTTGTTGCTTCATTGTGCACCTACATGTTGTTCATACTCTTATATATTGCATATGTCATAATAAAACTTTTTTGTTGGGAGCCAGCCTTGGAGGCCCGCCTGATTGACAAAGTCCAGGTGCACTGAGGACCCCTGACCACAAAGCAAGCCCGGGCAGATGAGGCCCTTCTGTCTTCCGTCTTTGCTGTTGGTACTGCTGAAGAAATTCTGTGCAGTTGTGGAAGAAGAAAATGGCATGTTTATGCGAAGTACTCACAGCTAACCTGAGAATGTCATGGTTCATTTTTCCATTTTCCCACTATGCCGCTTGGCCTTTTCTAACATATGCAAGGGTTAAACTCTGAAGCACATCAAGAATGCTTACTTTCACTTGGTTATAAGTAAAAAATGATATAAGCATATTCACTCCTTATTTGATTTAGAATTATGGAGTTTAGTGTTTAGACATAAGGTTTTTTAGAAGCACAAGTTTATAGTAAGTCTATTATGTATTCATTATAAGTTCTAACACTTATATAGGAGTTATGTAGGTGATTTATAACACTGTTTTCACTGACTTAGGATAAGGATTATCTTTAAGGTTTTTACTTAATTCAATAGTTAAAACTCTAAGTTAACATTTATAAAGTGGGTTTTCACTGAACTCATAATATACTAATCAGACACTTTTATGATAGATTAGCTAAAGACAGAAAGCAACCTTGGGGGCCTGGGAAACATTACTAAAAGCTTCTTTTGAGCTCTCTTTAGAAATAAACACCACAGGATGAGAGAAAAGTAACGAAGACACCTGGACAAGAAAGGCGATTACAAAGCTCTGAAGGTCATAAAGCCCCAGAAGGAAAACTACTGCTACATGAAGAACTTTACACTTGGAAACTTTCTGGAGACAGTTCAAGGACTGTAATTCGGGACTTTGGACTAAAACTATCATCTTTGGCCTTATGAATAAGACTCATTGTCTGAATGTTTATAGGGTTCTTGGCTTGTTTGTTGCTAAGACCACTAGATGGTGGTAACTTGTAGAGGATATGTATGTGAAGGAATTTTCTTTGTCTTGCTCCTTTACAAATGGTATAAAAGCTCTGTGTTAACTAACATTAAATTGTCATCTGTTCAGGAAGCAGGTGTCCGGGTATAATATTTTCGTCCTTCGCCTATCCGTCTCTCCTTCAGGAAATCTCACGACCCTTGTGGGGCTGGACCCCTATACTTTTTTTTTTTTTGAGTTGGAGTCTCACTCTGTCGCCCAGACTGGAGTGCAGTGGCTGCTCCCGGCACCGCAGCCTCGACCTACTGGGCTCCAGTGATCCTTCCGCCTCAGCCTTCTGAGTAGCCGGAATTACAGGCATGCGCTACCACGCCCAGCTGATTTTTTGATTTATTGTAGAGATGAGGTCTCGCTGCCCAGGTGGTTCTCGAACCCGCAGGCTCAGGCAATCCACTCACTTCAGCCAATCCACTCACCTCAGCCTCCCAAAGGCACGGGATTACAGGCTGAGCCACCGAGCCTGGCATAATAAAACATTTTAAAAGGAAAAAAAAATAACTGAATGTGTAACTGCCATCCAACCTAATAGCTGCATTCTCACACTCCTGGGCATTTATCCCAAAGAAATAAAAACTCACATTCACACAAAAACCTGTACACAAATGTTTATAGCACAATGTTCATTCATAATAGCCCCAAACTGGAAACAACCCAGATGCTCTTCAACAGGTGAGTGGTTAAACAGACTGGTATCCCCTTGCCATGTCATACTGCTCAGCAATAAAAACGAATACACTATTGATACACAAAACAATCACAATGAATCTCCAGAGAATATTACTAAGTGAAAAAAGTCAATCCCAAAGGTTATATATGGATTATATGACTCCATTTAGATTACATTCTTGAAATGACAAAATTATTGAATTGAAGAACAAATTAGTGGCTTTCAGGTTAAGAAGGATATATGATGTACAGCTACAAACAGGCAAAATGAGAAATTCTGGAATACCGAAAATGTTTTGGATCTTGAGTGTATCAAGTCAATATCCTCATTGTGACACTGATAGTACAGTTTGCAAGATGTTGCCATTGGTGGAAATTGTCCAGAAGGCCCATGGGATATCTCTGTATTATTTCTTGTAACTGCATATGTTTCAACAGTTATAGTAAAATAAAAAAAGCTTATTTAAAAAATCAGGCAATGCTGCATACCTGGGTCTATCATGAAAATAAATGCCTTTTCTAGAAGATCACTCACAATTTTAAACGGAGTACACATGGTCCATCTTGTTAAAAGTATTATTATTATTTTAGCACTCCCTTCAATTTTATAGCCAGTCTGCTTAATTTATTTGAATGCTTTGCTTGACCAGTATATCTTTTTTTTTTTTGAGTTGGAGTCTCACTCTGTCACCCAGGCTGGAGTGCAGTGGCTGCTCCCGGCCAACGCACTGGCCACCGCAGCCTCGACCTGCTGGGCTCCGGCGATCCTTCCGCCTCAGCCTTCCAAGTAGCCGGAATTACATGCATGCGCTCCCATGCCCGGCTGATTTTTTGATTTATTGTAGAGATGAGGTCTCGCTGCCCAGGAGGGTCTCGAACCCGCAGGCTCAGGCAATCCACTCACTTCAGCCTCCCAAAGGCGCGGGATTACAGGCTGAGCCACCAAGCCCAGCCGTATATCTTTATATTTGTAATTTTTGGTATAAAGGAAATAGAAATTCTTTTGTGGCCCTTAGAAAGGATCACAGAGAGCTAGTTACAATGTAAGAAATAGCGTTTGCCAGAATATTTTTCTTTTAAAGACAATTCTAAAATAATAAGCTATAACTCTTAATCTTAACATGGCTGAATATCCTTCTTTTAATAAAGTGCATTTATCGCCTACCATGGGTAAGCACTCTCAGCAGAATCGTCCTTGAAAGTTAAGGTCAACAATTCATGTGGGAAAATACAAGTTTAGAGACTGCTTTTAAAAAGTAATTAAAATAGCCTTGAAGCAGTAGAAAAGATGGTAACCAAAATTATAAATCTTTTCCCCAAGCCTCCACCTCTTCCGTCACTGACAAATGGCAATCATCAGATGGCAATACCTCCGCCAGCTCGTTACTGCTAGGCTGGGGCTTTATCCTGTTACATTCCACATTTCCTCCCTTGAAGAGTGTTCACACTGCTTTTTTCATCAGTTGCTTAAGTGGGTTCTATCACTTTAGCAGAACAGACTACAGAGATCTTGCCTGCAAGCCTTTGTCTAATTAACTAATCCTATGAGCTGTAACACAGTTCACTATTAACTTTTCAAATATCCTACTACTTAAGGGGGTTGACTTGTTAATCACTGACAGCCCATTTGAGATGTGTGTGGAGGGCGTTGTCCTCTTGCATATGTGAGTGTACTGTGTACGTAAATGTGTATGATAACGATGCATAGGTGAATTCTGGGTGCATTCAATGAACAGTTACTTTTCTCTTGTCAGAACACAAGAAATACTGTGGGCAGTTGTTCAAACTCGCCTTCCTGCATCACTGATCTTTGATCACAACCTGGGCATTGTTTTATTGTACTTGAATATTTGTATCTTCTAAATTTACTATACTACAACTTAAGGAGGTATAACACCGTAAAAGCCAGCCATTTCCAAAATTCATGAATTGGGAATCTGTTAATTCTAAATGGAGATCAATGTGACTGCCTTTCTTCCCCATTTAAAAATGATGATGTTACTGAAGAAGTTTGCCATCGCTTCTCGACCTTTGGACTAAGATCTAGTGTGTAGAAGTTTGTCTAGAAGAGAGTGGGGATAGGGTCATTATATATGAATCAAACTTTCATGTTCCCTAATTTGAACTAGTATTACAAATATTTTAGACATCTAACAAAAAGTTTCATTACATGAGCATGTTTTTGGTTAAAAATATCTACTTTAGAAGCTCAATCAGAAAACTCTTGCAGAAAATTTTTCTTTCTTCTGGTAACTTGTTAGTTGGATTGCCAACCTGTTACTTACATATTACGGGTGCCATGTTTTTCTGTTTAAAAAGACATGATGGAAAATTGCACAGTCCTTTTATGTCTTATTCCTCTGCAGTGTGCCTACTACCCAAAAGCGGAAATGTTAAGTTGACCTAAAAACAATGCATTCACAGATTCCTTTCCTATGTGTTAGAACTTTTCCATGAAATCGGTTTATTTAAAAATCTCTGGTGGGGATGGTGGCTCATGCCTGTAAGCCTAGCACTTTAGGAGGCCATGGCAAGATGACTGTCTGAGCCCAGAAGTTCAAGACCAGCCTGGACAACATGGCCTGACCTCATCTCTACGATCTCAAAAAATATTAGCCAAGCATGGTGGCATGCTCCTGTAGTCCCAGCTACTTGTGAGGCTGAGGCGGAAGGATTACTTGAGCCCAGGAGGTCAAGGCTATGGTAGTGCCACTGCATTCCAGGCTGGGTGACAGAGTGAGACTCTGACTCAAATAAATAATAAATACACACATCCACACATACATAAATACATAAAAATATTTAAAGCATCAAATGAAATGTAATATAGAATCACACACAGAAGGGAGGGAGAAGTTGAGACAGAGGAAGACTTGGAGTCTGACGCTGCCTCCTTTCATCCCCAAGTAGGGTTCTGATTGGACATAGTACTAACTGGACATAGTAAACACTGTACTCATAAGATTTCCAGGCTCTTCTCTTAGAAACATTTTTTTTTTTTTTTTTGAGTTGGAGTTTCACTCTGTCGCCCAGACTGGAGTACAGTGGCTGCTCCTGGCCACCGCAGCCTCGACCTGCTGGGCTCCGGCGATCCTTCTGCCTCAGTCTTCCAAGTAGCTGGAATTACAGGCATGTACTACCACGCCCAGCTGATTTTTTGATTTATTGTAGAGATGAGGTCTCGCTGCCCAGGCGGGTCTCGAATCCTCGGGCTTAGGCAATTCATTCACCTCAGCCTCCCAAAGGCGCGGGATTACAGGCTGAGCCACCGAGCTCGGCTTCTTAGAAACATTTAAGGACAATTCTGAACATAGCTACACTCTGAAATATTTAGAGACAGAATATCCCTGTGACCTCTGGGTAGACCAAAGAAAATCTGGTTTGAAATCTACAAAAGTGGAAGATAGTGGCCTAGTAATTTAATGCACTAGTAAATAAGAGGTCAAAGACAACTTGCTTCCTGTTCCCTTGTGCCATTATATTGATATGTCTGGGAATAAAAAGCCAACTCTGGTTAACATCCAGAGCAAGAAAGAATAAGCAAATTCACAATTGTGTTTTGCTCCCTCGCTTCAGAGCTACATGTTGCTGCCTTTTAGAATGTGTTAGAATGCTGGAAGCCATTTGCACAGGAAATGGTGAGAGCAGAGCCAGAATCTGCTGTCTACAAATTTTGAAATGCAAAGACTTTTGTACATTCTAGCAGTCCTAATGGACAAAAGCCATGAAGGGATAGCATGTACCCTATAAATCTAGATATTCACCATGAGAGAACAAGCTTGTGTGTCTGCGTATATTCTTAATTGAATAGCAATGAAAAGGCAAATGCCTACATCAGATTGGTATTTAATCTAATTCCATGTCTCTTTTTCTCCCTCTCCAGTCCAAACTGTTTAACATTCAAGAAAGTCAGCATGGTTACACCTCCTGCAAAAATTTCAATATGAAATGTGGAAGTTTACTGAAGCCTTAGCCTCCTCAGCTCCACCTTCCCCACATGCAGACCCGTCAGCTCTCCTCCCATCTTCCTAGGTGCCTCCTGAGATCTGGAGCCAAACAGATGGCTGTACCTTGGGCACTGGCTTAGTTACTGTATCCGGAAAGCCAGTCCCTTCCCACTCCTCTCCACCATGCAGAGCTCAAAGAGGCAGTAGAGCAAGTCCATGAGCTTGCAGCCACAAAACGTAATGAAGGAGAGAACTGCACACCCTCTTCCCATCTCATTGAGTGTGGCCACTCAGCAGCACTAGATCATCAGAGTGAGCATAAGGCATAAAATCAAAGTCAAGGTCACTGTCAAGTCAAGCTCCCATTTCATGAGTGTCTACCCATTGTCAGGGCTTCCATTAAGAATCCCAAGGTAGGTTATCACTAAATGAACAATCCTGCAACATGGATATTTTTAGCTGTGTTGTAGAGAAGGGAAAATGCAGACTCTGGGAGGTTAAGTGACTTGATAATTCCACACATCTAAAAAGTGTTCGTGCCAAGATTGGGACTGATAGTTGCCAGACCATGAGGTTTGCCTTCATTACAAAAATAGTAAAGTAGAGAAAAGAGTCTTACAGCATTCTTTCATGTCCCCTTTGGTCATTGAATTTGCAATTGTCTAAGAATCTAGTTGCTCCAATCCAATGCAGTTGCCTAGGGGAAGTCACTAGCCACATCACAATCCTAATGTACTCAATAAGGAAAATACCCAATCAATTGACCGGTTATGCAAGCACCTCATGTATCAAAATATAACAAAAGAGAGAAATAACATGAAGAAAAGTCAAAGAAGAGTTGAGAGGGATAGGCCTCAGTTTCCACATGTGGAAAATGGGGATAATGTTAAGCTGTATTTGCAGCCACTCTTCAGTGCTAGCACCACTGCCTCCACTCTCTCTACCTCAGATCCTCAGGCATTAGATTCTCATAAGATCCTTCACATGCACAATTCACAATAGGGTTCGTGCTCCTATGAGAATCTAATGCCACTGCTGATCTGACAGAAGGCAGAGCTCAGGCAGTAATGTGAGCCATGGGGATCAGTTGTTAATACAGATGAAGCTTTACTGGCCTGCCTGCTGCTCCCTTCCTGCTGTGCAGTCCAGTTCCTAACAGGACATGAACTAATACTGGACCATGGCCTGGTGGTTGAGGACCCCCATTCTAAATGATATCTGTTAGGTTGCTGCATCTGAGCTCTGAAGGGTTAGCAGTATAGCACCTTCTTAGTATGGAAAAACACATATTAATAACCCTATTGGGTATTTTACTTTTGTTGCATAAAACAGTTCCACTAACACTGAAAATCTGAGACTGAGATGGTCTAACAGCATGACCCTTTCTTAGTCAAATCAGATGCACTTTGCCCTGTATTTTAAATAGACCAGATTAAGTTCATTATAGAATGATAACACATGATAAGGAGAAATGACACGAAAAAGCTTAGTTGTTTATAATTAATTCACTACCTGCTCAGAAAGGGAGGTCTCGGTAACTGGGAATTCTGTTATTTACTGTATCTAAACAATGAATATGAAGATGTAGAATTTGAGGAATTGGGAAGGGTCTAAATTTCTATAAACAGGAAAGGGAAAGGTAGAAAGGTCTTCAGAGAGTAGGCAAGTACAGAGACTGGGACCAGAGGGATTTAGAGATCTAGTGGGGAAGGATGTAAAAGAGTCATGTTTGGAGAAGGAGAAAAAGAATCAGGAGAGAATGAAGACACCCCTGGAGACTTTCAGGGTAGAATGCAATGTACTGGGTGATGGAAATCCTTTGTGCTCCATTCCACAACCAAAAGGGCAGGGGTAGAGGGGGAAGTTCACAGTATAATATGTATTCATCATTTTTCTTATGAATCTAATTGTGTGTGTGAGGGGGTGAAGTCTATATTTTATATTATTTTACTATTATGAGAAAGAAAATAAAATTCCTTAAAGCCTTGCTTCAGTGATGATGTGGTACAAAATCCAGAAAGGGATGGTAAGAAAGAAAGCATTTTGCTCTGTATATGAAATTTTCTATGAGGGCAAAGACCTTGTCTCTTGCCAGTAAATCTATCTCCAGTAGCTGGCAGGGAACCCACCATTAAAGATCACCCAACAAAGCTTTGTTAAAAATAGCTATGTGTTTACAAGAGGCATCTCAAGAAAAGGATTGGAAAAATGTTTAAAAGGGTTTAGAGAAGCCATTGCTGTCTTTCTTAGTGTTTAACCGTCCTGAACATATTTTTTCATTTGTTCATCTGCAGCATTTACATAAGAATTTGTATACAAATTTTGTGACATATTTCCTTCCTGCTTTGTCAAATAAATAAAATGTGTCTGTTCTTTTTCAAGGTAGCTCCTGCTTTCTTAATTAGGAAACAAAGCATAAATACTGCTAATTGCTTGGAAAATTTTTAAATGATACTCCAAAAGTAGGAGCTGACCTCTAATAGGATGTGAAGTCAGAATCCATGTCCTACCTTTAAAAAACTTTTTTGTTTTGGAAACATGTGCTGAAGTCTAGCAATGCTGTAAATCAGGAATTGACAAACTTCTTTTGTAAAGAACTAGATAGCAAACTTTTTTGCACATCATAGGATCTTTTGTAACTACTCAATTCTGCCATTGCAATGCAAAAGTAACCATAGCTGAGACATAAATGAATGGGTATGTTTGTGTTTCAATAAAACTTTATTTACAAAAATAGCTCATGCCGGGCTCGGTGGCTCAGCCTGTAATCCCGCGCCTTTGGGAGGCTGAGGTGAGTGGACTGCCTGAGCCCGTGGGTTCGAGACCGGCCTGGGCAGCGAGACCTCATCTCTACAATAAATCAAAAAAAAAATTAGCCGGGAGTGGTAGCACATGCCTGTAATTCCAGCTACTCGGAAGGCGGAAGGATCCTCGGAGCCCAGCAGGTCGAGGCTGCGGTGGCCGGAAGCGGCCACTGCACTCCAGTCTGGGCGACAGAGTGAGACTCCAACTCAAAAAAAAAAAAAAAAAATAGCTCACAGATCAGATTTGACCCTCAGGTCACAGTACGCTCATCTCCACTATTATGTACATAGGATTAACCCAAAGCAGGAATTTTGAATTCTGGCCATATATTAACTTCACACTAAACCCCTATGTGGATGTTACAGAAGATGAGGACTCCCTTACTAGAAATTTTTTGACAATGTTGAATTAATATAAATCACGAATTCATAGAAGGGGGCAATAGCTAGAATAATGTAACTGGAAGAAATTGCTTGTATTTAGGACGTTACTGATTTGAAATTGATACATTTTCTTAGACTACAGGCCAAAGATGTGCATCTCTTGAGATGATATATTTGTATTTAACTACTCTAGTGATGACAGTTTGAAATTTGACCTTTCTGTGTACTATGCATTGGGTTCTTGCCTGACTGTTCCTGCTAATTATTATTTTGCCAATTATATTCTGGCATTGAGGCTTTCAGTGAATATTAGAAGCACCAATGATAATATCAAATTATCTTCTTATGTCACTTCCATTTTTATGTCTCTATGTCTTATTTTGCACCTATGAGAAAGGAGATAATTCATTTACCAAATGACCATAAATGCTACTAGTTCAAGTTTCAAGATATAGAAGAATTCAAATGCAGAGAAAGAAGCTCATACCAATTCTGGCTGAAAAGGGTATTTATCAGGAAGTAAGAAGTGAGAATTTGGGTAATAGCTTAAGAGTGCATTTATACAAGCTTGTATTTTTTTAAAAAAGACTCTTTGTAGCCTGTGCTTACTATTGTAGCTTAGTTGTAAATCAATAGGTGATATGAAAGAGAAGATTAAAAAATGTACGACCCAATAGAAAATTCTGTGCAAATTTTAAAATAACTCAATAACATCAATCTCAAAATTATGTACTTGTATCCCTGCATTTCCTAAGATCCCTCAAGGTATACTATTATATTTTTACAGCCATTAGCACTGCCATTCACCAGAAGCATAATGCTATAATCACTCAGAGGTTCAAGGAAATGAAAGTATCTCACATTTGCCTACTACCCTCTGTTGTCTAATATAGTATCAAATGTTACAACAGTGTAAACTCTTCCATACATGCAGATAAAAGGCTCTGCGGGAGACAGCTGTGATGAACTGCCTAGAATACAGAGGTAACTTCTGATTTTTGAGAGGGGAATGTTCCTTCCCAAAGCAATTACTAACATCCCTCATGCTATGAAATGTTTGTGTTCTAGTACAAGTGCCTGGAAAGTGAATCTGGCTTCTTCATTGCCTTTGATTATAAAAATGAAGGGCCACTCTTGTGGGGAAAAGAATAAAGCCTCAAAGAAGTCATCAAACCCCTATATCAAAAGATACACACTCTTTAAGTCCTGGAAATGGAAAAGAAAGCCACGCTTGATAAATTAATATTGGTCCTCAAAAGAGGTTGTGAGAAACCCTAAGTAGTCGGGATTGCTGGAAACAAGGACTAGGGACCCAAAGGACGAATGGAAGTGTGAACAAAAGAAGGGCACACACTGGAATCAAATGTCAGAGAGATTCTATCAAAGGCCTCCCCAGATCCGCCAGCAGGATAGCATGCCATTCTCTATAGGGACTCAAATGCAACTTTTTAACACTTGATGGAAACAGCAGGATTTTAAAAAGTAACAGGTTGATTTGGCCAGCACTACCGGCTGATGACACCGAGCAGAGGCAACAACTGAAGACACACTTAGGAATGAAGAAACAGAGCAACATGTCTCCTGTACAGTATAACCGAAGGGACTGTAAATGGGGTTGTCCTGTCCCTACTGAAGAAAAGTGTTTCATCTGTCATGCGACAGGCACATTTTATGATCTGGCATGAGTTTTATCCATATTACTATTACCCTATTTCCCCGAGTATCTGAAACCTTTTATTTAAATGAATGGAAATGTTGCAATTGCTGTATCACACTAGGGACTTGATTCCTTGCTATCTCTTAAAATACTGCAGCAACCATATTATTTAGATTCCCCACTTTACAGATAGGGAATAAAATAAGAAACTTGTCTCAAGATTACATAAAAGCATATATATATATTTTTTTAAGTTGGAGTCTCACTCTGTCACCCAGGCTGGAGTGCAGTGGCCACTCCCAGCCACCGCAGCCTCGACCTGCTGGGGTCCAGCAATCCTTCTGCCTCAGCCTTCCAAGTAGCTGGAACTACAGGCAGGCGCTATCACACCCGGCTCATTTTGATTTATTGTAGAGATGAGGTCTCGCCAAGTTGCCCAGGCAGGTCTTGAACCCGTGGGCTCAGGCAATCCACTCACCTCAGCCTCCCAAAGGCGCGGGATTACAGGCTGAGCCACCGAGCCCAGCTAAAAGCATATTTTTAAAGGATTATAAAAACCAGCAGTAGAGCCTAGATTTGAATTCAAATATCTATTTGATTTACATCCAAATTTCACCAATACCTGTCACTTCCTTGTATTTCTCTTCCATGTGTACTCCTATTAAAAAAAAAAAAAAACCAGCGTATTAAATTTCTACAATTCATAACAGAACTGGGATTTCAAGAAATTAGAAAGAACTCTGTGAACAACTACCTCTCCTTATTATCTAAATTTTGGAAAGTTAAATTTTATCTCCAGTAAAAAGATTCTTCAAAAATAGATGAATGAATATCCAATTCTTAATCGAGGTGATAGTCCATGACCTCTCTTTCTGTGTTAACCCCCTTTTTCTTATACCTGAGTGTTTTTATGTGATTTGATAAAAATTTGAATTAAAATTCATAACAGGGGGATTTTGCACCTGTCTTTGAGATGATTAGTGATAATGTGCAATCTCACAATCATGAAAAAGGATCATTGTAATAAAGAGATGCTGAAAGAAGAGATTCAGATGGTTGAAGTAGGAAAGGGGTCAGACATTCCATAACTCGGACTTGACTTCATTGGGTCCTTGAGCCTATTCAGTCAACAAGCCCCTCCCATGCACCTCAAAAGTGAGAGGAACTCACTTGATGAATGTGTTGAATACGAAAAAAGCATAAGACAGATACCTGTCCCAAGGATCTCACTCACTCCTCAGATGCCAGATAATTAATATAAATTCATTGCAATATTATGCGCAAGATCACTTGACTACCATATTGCAAGATTTTGATTGGAGAAAGAGTGAGCACATGACCAATCAGAATATTTTCTCCAAGAATATGAGAATATGGATAAAAGAAAGAGTAACTTACATTTACTATCTGATGGATATAGATAGTAGTTGAATTTGTAACATATGTGTTTGGAAATGTGAGGATCAGAAACTTCCGCCCATACTCAGATAAGCACATGCAGGGAAAGCCAGTTTGTAGCATAGGAAGAGAAAAAAGCAGTTGCATGTAATGAAGGATAAAGAATATGTACATGATAAGCTTCTGTAAAGCCAAAGACACCATCAAGAGAGCAGGGAGACAGCCCACAGACTGGGAAAAAATATTTGTCAACTGTACGTCTGACAAAGGCCTGACATCTAGGATCTATAAGGAATTCAATCATACTGAAAAGAAAAACACAAGCAGCCCTATTAAAAAATGGGGCAAAAGATATGAATAGACACTTCTCAAAAGAAGACCTATGAGGTTGGGCTCGGTGGCTCAGCCTGTAATCCCAGAACTTTGGGAGGCCAATGTGAGTGGATTGCCTGAGCCCTGTGGGTTCAAGACCAGCCTGGGCAACTTGGTGAGACCTCGTCTCTACCATAAATCAAAAATTAGCTGGGCGTGGTAGTGCACTCCTGTAGCTCCGGATACCTGGAAGGCTGAGGCAGAAGGATCGCTGGACCCCAGTAGGTGATGCTGGGGTAGTCATGAGCATACCACTTACACTACAGCCTGGGCAACAGAGTGAGGCTCCAACTCAAAAAAACAAACAGTGCTTGCTTCAGCATGGCCCCTGTGCAAGGATGGCATGCAAATTAGTGAAGCATTCCATTTTTTAAATAATTAAAAAATAAAAATTAATGAAAGAAGACATATGAGTAGCCAACAGATACATTTTTTAAAAAGTTCAAGCCAGGCGCAGTGGCTCATGCCTATAATCCCAGCACATTGGGAGGCTGAGGTGAGAGGATAGCCTGAGCCCACGAGTTCACGCCTGGGCAACTTGGTGACACTTTGTCTCCACAATAAATCAAAAAATTAGCCAGGCATGGTGGTCTGTGCCTTGTAGTTCCAGCTACTTGGAAGGCCAAGGTAAGAGGATCACCTGAGCTGAGCAGGTGGAGGCTACGGTGGCCATGAGTGTGCTACTGCACTTCAGCTTAGGCGACAGAGTGAGACTCCAACTCAAAAATAAACAAACAAAAAATCAGCCTCGCTAGTCATCAAAGAAATGCAAATTAAAACCACACTGAGATACCACCTAACTCCAGGCAGGATGGCCATCATCAATAACTCAAAAAACAACAGATGCTGGAGAGGATGCAGCAAAAAGGGAATACCTCTACACTGTTAGTGGGATTGTAAATTAATACAGCCTCCATGGAAAACAGTGTGGCAATTCCAAAAAGTTCTAAAAATCGACCTTCCATATGACCCCACAATCCCCCGACTGGGAATATACCCAAAGAAACTCAAATCACTTTAAGAAAAAGATACCCACACACATATGTTTATTTCAGCATTGTTTACAATAACAAAAGATGGAAACAACCATGCTGCCCATCGAAAGAGAACTGGATTTAAAAAAAAGGTGCTACATATACATGATGAAATATTATGCAGCCATAAAGAAGGACAGAATTATGAACATCACAGCAACTTGGATGAACTTAGAATCTATAATACTGCCGGGCTCTGTGGCTCAGCCTGTAATCCCGCACCTTTGGGAGGCTGAGGTGAGTGGATTGCCTGAGCCCGAAGGTTTTGAGACCCGCCTGAGCAACTTGATGAGACCTCATCTGTACAATAAATCGAAAAATCAGCCGGGCGAGATAGCGCATGCCTGTAGTTCCAGCTACTTGGAAGGCTGAGGCGGAAGGATCACCGGAGCCCAGCAGATCGAGGCTGCGGTGGCCGGGAGTGGTCCGCAATCTGGGTGACAGAGTGAGACTCCAACTCAAAAAAAAAAAAAAAACAAAAAACAGAAAAGAATCTATAGTACTGAATGATCTAACAGGGAAACAAAGAACAAAGTATCACATGTTCTCACTCATAAGCGAACCTTGAACAATTATCGTAATACTATAAGAAAAGGATTGGCAGTAGTGGGAAACTGTGGGGGGGGAGTTGGCAGTAGTGGGAATCTGCCCGAGGGGTGTGGACACACCTCATCAACAAGGGTGCCTGCAGAATGAGCATTTGTATATCCTGAATTGTATCTCACATCTTTAAAATTAAAAATTAAAAAAAAAGAATATGTACAGTTTTCCAATCCCTAGTTCTATTACCTTCCAGAGGCCTGGGTATATAATGGGTATAATTCTGGACTTGGATTCACGGAAAAATCCCTATACTCTTAGAAGACATTTTTCATTTCAAGTTAAACTAACTTGAGTTAGCATCATGTATTTGCAACACAGAAAGCTCAATTTAAGAATCCATCACCTAAACTTGAAGTAAAATTATTTGATAATGCCATAGCCAATCCTGTATCCCCAATATTGACACAAACCCTTTAAAACAGGGGTCCCTAAACTCCAGGCCACAGACCGGTACTGGTTCATGGTCTGTTTGGAGCAGGGCCTCAGAGCAGGAGGTGAGCCACTGGTGAGTGAAGCTCTACCTCCTGTCAGATCAGTTGCCATTAGAGTCTCATAGGAACATGAACTCTATTGTGAACGGCACATCCGAGGGATTTAGGTTGCCCACTCATTATGAGAATCTGATGATTCTCCCCCTCCGCCCCCCTCTCCCCCATGGAAAATTTGTGTTTCAGGAAACTGTTTCCTGCGTTAAAAGAGTCAGCAGATCCCCCTTTCCTTTTTCAATCCACATGGCTTCATCTTCTCAGGAAGGTGTATCACCTATTTTACTTTGAATTTGCCTCACCTAAGAGTTAGATATTTTAGATAATAAAATCTTAGGCTGAAAATGCTATTTAACACATTTTTCATCTGACCCTATACATATCTTAGGCATCCAGATGCCTAGGTATAATTTGATGATGCTAACAAGTCTGTCTGCCAGTTTAATTTGCTAAGCAAGCATCGGCAACATTAAATGCCTGAGGTGTGTAAACTGCTGAAGAAATAATATTCAGATGGAAAAAGGTACATGGCCTGGTTGGACAAAAGTGCTGCTCTCACTTCCAGTAGGAGAAGACATATAGGCAGCATACAGGTAAAAATATCTTTGACTCAGTGTTTGCTTGGGCCAATTATGAGAAAGATACTGCAGTGCAGCTATTCACTACCCAAGACCCTAGTGAGCTAGTGTTCCTTGCAGCTGCCAGGGGAGGGGGAGATAGAGTGTGTAACACACACTACATGGGAAAACAGCCCAGAGTTTAGGAACAAAACACACTCTACTCAACTGTCTCATATCCTTACCATATGCAGCAACAACCAAATTATTTCAAATATACCCCATCGTGTCTACCACATCAGGATTTACAAAAAATGAGAAGCTGAGAATAGAATGGAGGCTTGGGAGAACATGCCTCCCATGGTAAGTAGTATCAGTTCACATGTTTAAAACTTCCATGCTAGTCCTCTAGCCAAATATCAGTCTTGTGATTCACTCTGCAAAATTAACAATATCTAAATTTAAAAAAATATACAGGCTCTTCATACTAATTCCTCAGCAAAATCAACCTTTAGGAAAACATGAGACCTTCTAAAATGGATATCCCAGCTACCAGGAATTCTTTGTTTGATTTAGAACTGGCCACCACAGGTGCAGCACAAATGACCAAAATGTTTTGTTTTGTTTTAACTTTTTGCTGAGAAAGGAGCAGAATTGTCTACCATTTCTGAAGGTTTTATGTGTTGAAAGAGCAGATACCAGAAGAGTAGAGGCTGGCACATAAATGGTCATTATAGAAATATTAAAGAATTGGAAACAAAGGATTGAGGACAAATTTATTATTTTAGTATATTGGGGATTGCAGAATGGAGATTAAAATCCAAGGAGAACATACAAAGAATGATGCATAGGTAAAATCTATAGCGTTTTAGTCTGAGGTGAAAACACTCCTAATTCTCTGGTGCAACTGCTTATTTTCCCACTGGGGTAGCAAGCCAGTCCTGGGCTTCTGAGTACACGCCCATGGTTTTGAAATCCAACTTGAACTCTTGTTACTATCTGTGAGACCCTGGGCAAAATTCTTCACCTATCTGAGTCTCCTTTTACTCCCTTGTGAAATGATATTAATAATCCTTGCCTTATAAGGCTAGCATTATAAGGACAAAAGGTGACTCATAAAACATTAACACAGTGCTTAACAGTAAGTACTTATACATTCAGCAAGTTCACATTCATGTATTCATTTACTTAAAAAAAAATACAAGCTAGTTGCTATGGTTTGAATATGGTCCCAAATTCTTATGATGAGACCTAACCCCAGTGATGATAGGACCTTTGGGAGGTAGGGTCTTTGAGAGGCAAAGACCTCATAAATGAGGTTGGTACCCTTATGAAAGAGACCCAAGGGAACTTATTTGCCTCTTTTACCATGTGAGTGATGCAGCAAGAAGTTACCATCTATGAGGCATGGGCCTGCCAGTGTCTTGGACTTCCCAACCTCCAGAACTGTGAGAAATAAATGTTTGTTATTTATAAGCCATCCAGTCTATAATATTTTTGTTATAGCAGTCTGAACAGACTAGTGTAGAAAGTAACATAATTTGCCAAAATTCATATAACTAGATTGTGACAGAAGTGAATTGACATACACTAATACTCAGGAAGCCTGCAGGCTTGCATTGTGCTCCAGGAATATCTTCCCAAGTGTGTATTTGATACCAGAAATTATATTTCCTTTAACTTTTTTCAAGGTGTGTTAAGCAACTATTAGGTCTGCAGCACCTCCACTCCACTATTTTATCCCCTTCCCCAACCATTGTATAAGTACTTCGTCACCTAGAAAAGATTGGAAGGAATGAGCAATTATGCACTGTTGCTTTCCTGACTTGCCTTGCAGAGTCACACCATCTTTGGAATCTCACAAATTTATGAGTAGGGTGGGTTCATTGGTTAACTTAAAAAGGAAAGAAAGAAACAAAGAGTCCACCGAGATGTAAGCTTCTTACCTTCCAGGCAAGGAAAACTCACCTTGCATTATCTATTCCACTTTTCCCAACAATCCTACCCAAAGTTATCCCTATTTTAAATTTAAAAATTAAATGTTTCAATAAATCCGTTTTTAAAAACATGTTGAGGCTGGGCTCGGTGGCTCAGTCTGTAATCCTAGCACTTTGGAAGGCCGAGGCAAGTGGTTGCTTGAACCCGTGGGTTCCAGATCAACTTGGGCAACTTGGCGAGAGCTTCTCTCTACAATAAATCAAAAATTAGCCGGCCATGGTAGCACTTACCTGTAGTTTTGTTGAGGCGGAAGGATCACCGGAGACCTGCAGGTTGATGCTGTGGTGGCTGTGAGTGTGCCACTGCACCTCAACCTGGGCAATGGAGTGAGATGCCAACTAAAAAAAAAAATGTTGAATGTAATAATTCCATGTTGGGGGTAAACCCTGGGCCACTGGGCCAAAGTCTAACAGTTCATGAGTGGTGAAGCCTGATTTTGAATCCAGGCTGATCCCAAACTAGAGCTTTTAGAGGACACCAGAGAAACAGCAAACCCAGGAGACTCAGCTGTCTATTTGAGGGAAATAGGATGTGCATCTGTCAAATTAGAGCAATTATAGGGTCACGTAAAAAAGTAAGGACTTATTCAGCACAGGCTATATCCCTACACATTCAAGGAAAGTACATCAGGGAAAATATCCCTGTGGGGGAAGGTTGATCAAAGAGGTCTTTTGAAGGATATAAATATTGAGGCTTTACTGTTTCAATTCATTACTTGTGACTTGTTTCTTTCCCATAAGAGAGAAATGGTCCCCTTGACCTTCCACCTAGAAAAAGATTCCCTCCTTCCTGCCTTAATGCATGCTGTTCTCTTTATGTGGATAGGATGATGACGATGATGTTAGTCATGACAAATGCCATTTGTTTTTTGTTATAGCATTTGTCATCACTAACATCATTACTGTGTCAGAACCTGTATTAAGAGTTTTATGTGCTTAATCTCATTTAACCCTCAAAATAGTGATGAGAAGTAATGACAACTATTCTCCCCATTTTACAGATGATGAAATGAGATTTAAAGAGGTTAGGTAGGCTGGGCTTGGTGGCTCAGCCTGTAGTCCCAGCACTTTGGGAGGCCAAGGTGAATAGACTGCCTGAACCCACAGATGTGAGACCAGCCCAGGCAACTTGGCAAGACCCTGTCTCAACAATAATGAAAAATTAGCCGGGCATGGTAGCACGCAGGCAGATGGATCGCTGGAGGCCAGCAGGTCGACGCTGGGGTGGCTGTGGGTGTGCCACTGCACTCCAGCCTGGGCAACAAAATGAGACTCCAACTCAAAAAAAAAAACCAAAAAAAAACTAAAGAGGTCAGATAATGAATTCGAGGTTACAAAAGTAGTAAAATGGCAAAGATGGGACTAAGTCCTAAGTGTTATAACATCTATGTCATACTTTATTGTCTTCACTGCCCTAATTCTCTCCACCTAAGACTGTGGTTCTTGAACTTTAGTGAACATCGGAATCACCTGGGACGTTTGCTAAAACAGATTGCTGTCCCACTGTCAGAATTTCTTAGTCACTGAGTCAAGATGAGGGAGGGCAGGAAAATCTGCATGTTTAATGAGTTTCCAAGTAATGCTGGTGTAGCTGGTTTTGAGAACCAATGACTTAAAATCTTTTGTGTTTTTGCACCTGGGAAGTGGGGTCATCCTAGTACCAAACTCATAGAGATCTTGTAAGAATTTAAAGATTAAGTGCATGTAAAACTCTTAGAACTATAATTGCAGGCAAAGTAAACAATCAACACATTGTGGTGTTGGCCATAATCGTTATTGTCTTGTCATTGTCTTTATTGTTGGAGGCTAAACTCCAATTTTAATAAACAATCTAGCCAGAATAACTTTCCTTTCCACATCCTAATATTTTCTTTGCACCACCACATTTGTGATTACATTTTACTGTGTGCTAATTATATCAGGGTCTAACTTCCATGCTAAATTGTCAACACTACAAGGCAGAAAATATATGTTCATTTAGAATGTTTTTCTGTCCTCCACAGTGCCTAACATAGTGCTCTATAAGCACTAACTAAATTGTTTATTGCTTAATAATGAACAGATTCAAATGCAGAGTGGGAAACTAGAAGATATTTAAATTATACTATTAGATTCAATTTAGCAGAAGACTTAGTAAGATCCCTTAGGTCTCCTGATTCAGAGTCTAATGTCAGCCCTCAGTTTGTTGCACAGACCTAGATATAACCATGGAAGAAAAGATAAACAGCCAATGTAATTACAGTGACATAATGGTTAAACTTTTATAGCTGAGGGGATCAGCAAATAGGATTTTAAAATCAAATTAAAACTGTCATTCCACAACATTAAGTTTCCAGAATTTTCTTTTTTAATATTAATGATTTTTTTCTCCAAAAAGGAACAAACAATGCTAATTCTACTGCTACAATACTGTTAATGAAGAAATAAAGAATAATTTATCATTGCATAATTAACACGGTACTGTTAAGCATGTTTTAATGATTTTGTATAATGGCCTCTCATAACTAGATGATACTTGTTAGTCATAGTGAATAAAAAAAAAAGAAAAAAAGAACTATGTTAGGAATCATTAATGAAGATGGATCAATTGACCAGGATTTTATTTTATTCTTTTATATAAAGTGTTTACAAGAACTTCGTGTGTTTTGGCATTGGTTTATTCCTGAATCTGTAGGTGACCAGATGGTTAGTAAAATATTTTAACTGATTCAAGAAATGAAAGGCTAAGAAATAAAAGGCTAAGAACGCAGCCCATGCAAATCAGCTGGCTTTCTTCTTTTGCTTCCAAATAGAAACAACTCTTAACTTTATTGGTGCATTAGACATTGAAAGTAGGAGAATGTTGTTATCCTTAGCCATTTACAACACCTTACATTTATCAGAAGTAATGAGGCTATTTATTAAAATTTTCTGTTTAAAACATCTTAGGGGCCTGGAGGTATGAGGAGAGGGGGAAAAAATCAAAAGAGATGAATTGCGGTTGGTAATAAACATGATCTTATAGTTATTCTTTTAATTTTGTTACCAAAATTAGATGTGTGAATGACTAGAGGTTGTAGCTATAGTTGATGTTGCAAAGATTTCAGCATCTACATTCAATTAAAACAGGTGTATATTCAGGTTCAAGTCTTGGAGAGGAGATGGATAGATAGGGTTATCATCTGTGCACTAGAGAGACTTTAAAAAGGTGACCCTCATCGTCACATCTAGCCTTAAGACATATTTATTTGACCCATATATTATTTAAATAACATTTGAGTTAGTGAACAACATATGCAAATTGGGAAATTACATATAAAATATATATAGTTCCATCCACTCTTTAGAAATCAGATCACCCAGGAACACTTGAACCTTTGGTGATATACAATCTGCAGAAGACAGGCGAGGACTATTTCCTTTCAGAAGAAATACAAGATGAGACCCCGCCCCTCCAAATACCCAGAATTATATTTTAGAGGGTAAGCCCTTGTAGTCCATTCAGAATTTTTTCCTCCACATCAAATGGTCAACCAAGATTTTTATCTGGAAGTTTTGAGAAAGTTGTGTCATGATTTGTGGAAGAAATGTCCCGAGTTGTGGTAAACAGGTGACTGGTTCTCCCACCATGACAATGCACCTCCCCCCACCATGCTAAGTGTTCAGTAGTTTTTGACCAAAAACAGCTTAACTCTCATGCCCCACCCTCCCTCTTCACCCAATCTTGCCTGGAGTGACTTTTTTTTATTTCCCCAGATGAAAAAATCCTCAAAGGAAAATGTTCTGCCAATGTGGAAGTGGTGAAACAAAAACGGCACAAGTACTAAAAAGCATCAAAACTGCCAAGTTCAAAAATTGTTTTGAGCAGTGGAAAAAATCATTTTGATAAGTGCATTGCATAAAATGTTGTAGGTGACTGAAGTTTAAACATGTAATAATAAATACAAAATTTTTATAAATAAATTCCGGTTTTTTGGGCTCCCGCCTCATATGTATCTCCAGATCTCTGGTCTTTACTCACTCCTGGAGCCTGACATTCAACTGTTTTCCATCATTTATATTACCTGCTTGATTCCTGTACGCATTTACATTTTTGACCTTGGTTTGCTTTATCTCTAGCATCCTGGTTCTCGAAGTGTTGTCTCCTAACCAGTAGCACCAGCAATACCTGAGACTTTGTTAGGAATATAAATATTTCAGCTCCATCCCAGGCCTACTGAATCAGAAACCCTGGGAATGGGACTTCGTACTGTGCACTTACCAAGCCGTCAGATGATTCTGATGCACATTCACATTTGCGAATCACTAATCTAGCTCATTTTTCTTCCATACACAAGCCTTAGATGCCACCTGTTCTTGGCTTGCTTTTATTTTCAGACATCTGTGAAGGATCACCAATTGTGGGGACATTAGTCAAAAACTTCCTGTCCTTGTGAACTGGAACATTATGTTTCAAAATGAAACAGAGGGGCAAAAGAGTGATCTTGTGAGTAAAGCCACAGCCCTCTATTAGATTTTCTTTATTTCATCTGAAGTTTTAACAGAGAGTTATGAATATCAAGTTTCATTCACGTCTATGCTTATTTCTAAGTAACAAAGCGGGCCAAGCTTTCATCTAGAAGATAAGGGAGAAAGAAAGGGCCTGTGCTTGACCTTGAGGAAATAATGTCACGGAATTATAAATAAGAATGTTCAAAACAAAAATGTTTTCTAGCACCTCCACATCACTTCCGCTACATCACTTTTCCCATAGGCTAAGCACAGATCTAAGCGGAGGGAACTGGACAAGGCACAAAGACCACAAGGTGGTTCATCCGGGAACCAAAAATGCAACAAATGAACACAGTGTCTGAGGATGTCTCTAGGCAGCTAACTGACAAAGGTAACTACATTTTTCTAGACATTTTATTATATGAGAACATTTACCCACTATATTCTTAAGTCTCTTTTAGTTGGGTTTTCTTTTACCTGTGGATTAACACATTCCTAACCCATATGCACAAAGCACCAAATATTTTTTAAAAAGCAGCGCATTTTGCATACAAAGAAAAATATGATATGCTATTTTCAAATTTTGACTGGGAAAAATTTATCTCTCCTTTTTCCTTACAACTGTCATAAAGAAGTTTCAAAAGTGTTCTTTGTTTCTTGCTTTGTGAAATTTGGGGGAAGAAAGGTTTCTGTCTTCCTTCATCCTTACTGTGACTTCATGATTTTATTAACTTTGACACACATCTTTTCTGAGTTTTTATTTCATTTTAAAATGTGAAAGTGTAATCTTTGGAACCCATTCTCATATAAAAATTAATTCTCATGAATCTTAGCCTATTGTCCTTTGGATCTTTTCTATTAATAGCTTTTTTGTCATTTTTGACATATTTTTATTACTACATTGCTTTGCATTTTTGTGTACTAAGTGTTTTTTTCTATTTCATCTCTGAAAGATTGAGAACCTTACACTGATCCTTTTAACTATAGTACAGACTTAAGAAAATACATTTTATTGATTGTGGACCCTTCCTTGATTCATTTTGTAATGCTTTCTCAGGTTTTCTTTGCTTAATTTTCACATTTTTCTATTCTTAAATTCTCTACTCTCTTTAGTTGCCTAGATTTTTTCTTTGCTTTGCCACAATTAACTTGCCATTTTACTCTGAGAAAATATTAGGTGTCTCTTATAATTTTTGCTTTTCTTTCTAAATGATTTATTCTTCATCAATTCTTGTTCCACTAAAATAATAATTTATTTTATATACCCAAAGATTTAGCTACCTAGATGCTCATTGCAGTGTCATTTATAAAAACGAAGTATATGGAAACAGTTGGTTGTCCAAAAATAGGAGAGTGAATTAATCAATTGAAGTACCTAACAAAATGAAATATTTTATAGCCTTTAAATTTAATGCAATCATATGTATCAGTGTGGAAATATATCTAGGGGAAAAAGCAGGTTACAAAGCATTACATAGAGAATGATCTTATTTTATGGTGAGGTAATAGGGGGAAGTTGTATTCTCTTTTTGCATGTTCTATTTTATCTGTATAACCTAATTTATTGATACAGTAACTTCAGCATTTTCATCAAAATCTGATCTATAAGCCTGTCAAATAGAAAGATCCCATCTCAGCATGGTGATGCTTGAGAAAGAAGAACAATTTTAACTCCCAAAGTATTGAGGAAATATGTAGATATCTTTACTGAAATTTTTTTCAGAGTATACAGAGGGATTAATGGAAAATTGTATCTCGTGACATTCAGCAAACCCCCTTATCTTTTTACACAGCAGAACTGCCAGAAAGTTGTTTTATCACTTGATCTTCACCAAATCTCATACCACATAGCACCTACTCTACTTTTTCTTTCTTTTTTCCAAGCCCTGAAAAATTCACTCTTTATTGGTTTGTCTCTTTTCTTAATTTCCTCCTACTTTCCTTGTTGCTTTTTTACTAAGTAAATCAATCTAAATATATTATCTTCTTTCTGTTTACCCTACTTATATTTCCACGTATTTTACTAGAAACGCAGTCAAATGAAAGACACTCCTTAAATGTATGACAGGGAGGGAATGAGGGAAAAAAAGGATCAATTGCATGAATTGTTAAATATTTATATTATATTTTACTAGTGGTCTTTACATTACATAATACTTTGAAGTTAATACCATACTTTTAGTCCCAATTACACCTGCTATAAACATCTACTACCGTTATAATCAGTAAAAACCAAAAGATGAATCCCAGCAGAAATGCCCTGGCAGATCTCACTATTTCCATTGCTCTACTAAGAAACGTGCCCATCATTTCTACCCTTCACATCTTTGTTTTGGACTAGTTGCTCATGACAAAACATGGTTTGGCCAATGTATTTTATTTGTCATGGGGCTAACAACTGGAGAGTTTCCACTTTTTCTCAAAGTTTTAACCTTACTTATTGTCAAGGATTACTAACCCTGAATGCCTGCTTTCATTTGTGGCCAGGGACTATGGGAATCCCAAAACTCCACAGACAATATCAAGCTCATTCACTTGCATCACACGCGATGCAAATGGGCCAGCTCCAAAAAACATACCCAAAGGCACTTCATCACTTACAGGGTGGGCACCACTTAGTGTAGGATCACATCCAAAACCCCAGAACCAAAGCCAAAGCCAAAGCCAAAAGAATGCATAATGAATGGGAATAAAGAGAATTTAACAAAACAGCAATCACAAGCCTCATCAAGTTTCCCAAGACATTTTACAAACCACCATCAAAAACTCATTGTTTCCAAACATCTCTTTAATAATCCTGACTTCCAAACAATTCTGGGGAGAAGAAAATTGGGAATAGCATGCATCCCAATAGCATACCCGTATATCTGATGAAGAAAAGACAGAACAGGAAGTAAAAATAACACTTAAATTACACCAGATCTCAACTTTGAAACACATGTACCGCAAAACTACTGTTTCGTGTAAACTGACACTGACATAGTCTTTGTTTTCTAGTTGGGGATTTTATATCTTAACTGTAATAAACTATAGTTTCTTATTCTGTTATAATTTTTACTTCTCATAAGTGGACAAATATTTTTAAATGTAACTGTACAAATCAGGGCCACAAAAAATTTGAAATCTATGTTTTGATACACAAGAAAGTATTTATGCCAATGTTTTGCATAAAACTCAGAAAACATAACAAGAAGAAAAAGAGGGCAGAAGTTTTATAGTCAGCTTGTCAATTCTAATTAACACCAATTCCCTTAACTATTTCATTCATTCTTTCAAAGATAAGTACTTTTAAATGGGGAACATACCTTAAAGACAGAACATGGGCTTTTAGCAATCACCCTGTGGAAACAGAATCTTAATAATGGTATAATTTCTGATACATTAAATAAAAATCTTCACTATAACCATCTTAAAGAAAGATTTTACCTTTTACTCTATTCTAAATGTACAAGAAATTACAACAAAGAAAGTTTGTCATTCAAAATTTCACAATTAGAAAGTGTCAATATATCTTGTTAAAATTCTTTTTATGACTGTTCATTTCTCTTGTAATTTCACAGACTTAGGGACTAAGCATTTGACTGCAGAGTTCAAAACACCAGACAAAGAAATTTCAGTAGCGTAGACTATTTAACCACATAGCACAAACAAAAGGAAATAAATTCTCAGTAGGTCCAATGGTTTCTTATCACCTTTAAGATAAAATCTAAACTCATTCCCATGGCCTTTGAGGAAATAATTGATCTGGTATTCCCTGTTACCGCACTTTCAGCCTTACTGACCCCATTCCAAACACAAGGGTCTTCCTTCTCTTCTTTGAACCAGTCAAGAACATTCCCACACAGTGCCTTGATGCTCACATGCTTTCTAAAAGGGTCTGTCCTCAGAGCTACTTGTGACTGCCTCACTGACTCCTATCTTGCAATTCAGGTGTCAAGATACTTGCCCACTATAAAAAAGACCTTCCTGATCTCCTTATCTAAATTCAACATCCGTCCCTTACTTCCTATCAGATATCCTTTTTTATTACTTCATAGCAGTCATTACTCTCCATAATAATTTTTTTCCTGTTTTTTTGCCAAGATTTCACCTCACTTCTTTGTAATATAAACTCCATGCCAGGAAGAGCACTACATTTCTAGACTCCAGTAAATACTTGCAGACTGTAAGAGAGAAGCTGAAGAAATTTAAGACAAGGGCTGGTTAATCGGCTGACCCAGATAGAATCTACTCAACCTTGGAAGTGGGATAGCTGGGTGGAGAAGTGACTTTGGTTACAAATGCATAATAGAGAACTAACATTTCATCTCCATGTGACACACAGCAGGGAGGAGAGCGCTTTCTCTAGGCATTTAGCACTAGACATGGTTCTGACACAAATGCCTTTCTTCCTGAGTTTTGTTTGAAGACTTTGAATGAGGTAACCCCTAGGTGGGAAAGGTCTCAAGAAGACAGCTGTTCCTGAAACTGCCCTTTCTCTCTTTTTACCCTTTCTCTCCCTGGTTCTACACACTTTTACTATGATCCGTGAAAGCTTGGAAGGCCGGAGTCACCATGCCAGCTGGTCTCGAGTGTAAAGGGTTCTCTTGTTAATCCTTACTGAAGTGTAGAAAATGTCTTTTCTTTTTCTCATACGTCAGTCAAGCGACATGTACTAAATATCTCAGTGAAAGAGAAACCAAGAAATAAAAATATACCAACTTCCTTCAAATTGATACGGCAGGCAAGCTTTATATGCACTTATTCAAGTAATTTTCCCTTGTATCAATCTCATATGAGGCAGAAAAAAATGAATACTATCTTGATAGCAGAATTTCAGGGTTTTGGCTTACAATAAATTTAGGTTATTGTTAACTCTGATGTATTAATTCAAGGGCAGTCAGATAGTCAACAGGTATTTATAGAGCACAAACTATACACTAAACATGGTCCTAATATTGCACAATTGGCAGAATTGAGGGGGATACAAATGATATTTAATAGATTAATTATCTCAGCAAGTAAAGGAGAAAATATAGCTGTCTTCAGAGATACTAAAATATCGATTATGAAAACTCAACCTACATTCTTGGTTTTTAAAAATAAGCTATTTGAGAAATAGGAATTCACAACTATTCTAACATTTTAAAAATTGGGACTCTGTTTTAAGATTTTACATTTTTAATTATTTTTACATTTTTAAAAATCATTGAGTCCTTATGCCAATTTTGGGAGGCAGGGTTTTTGTTTTATGTGTTTGTTTCCTTGTTAAAATGTTGAATTTGAGATGAAGAAAGGCTAAGACACTTACCTAAAGCCACAAAGCTATCAAGTAAGAAACAAGGTCCCAAACCCTGGTATATTCGACTCCAAAACAAATCGTCTTGAAATTATCATGTTGCCTACATGGTCACAAGATAAACAAGACAATCTAATATTACACTTCATCTAATGTATTACCAGAGAGGTATGACATGTGAGGTCAAAGTCAAACATACAGCTTAACATATATATATTATTTTGGAAAAACTGAAATATTACAAGTATTGCTTTGGCATGAGAATATTGTGTTAACTCTACTCGAAAATGACCTAAAGATAAAAATTAGATTGTGTTAAGAGTGTACAGGATCGATGCTAAGTTGAACAAATCTAGCAGAGATCGTTAGTAGCTGACCTAACTTCAGGTTCTTCCCTTCATCTCAGTTTGCATATAGCCTACCTTTCATAGTCTCCTTTGCAATTACCTGTGTCTGGGTAACTGAGAACTGCCAGCGGAAAGGGAGAAGTAGTGTTGTGTACCATTTCCAGCCACAATTCATAAAAATCTTTTAGATGCTTCTCTGTGCTCCTTTCCCTACATTACTGGTCAAAATGAAGATAACCTCAGAGGATACATGATGAAAGTAGCAGAGTCTTTGTCAGCCTGGATCCCTTCCTCCACCCACTGAAGATGCGAAAAAGAACCACCTGACTGCTACTCACCTACCTACCTCTGTTACTGAGACATAAATATTCTCTTTGAACTATTTTACAGCAGTAGTTGACCTACGCTAATAAACAAGATTCCATCATACTTGTTGAATGATATTAAAGCCTAATAATTGTCCCAGGTGTTGGACTCAGCATCTCTACTTTATCAATGTATTTTCTTATCATCTTTGGTACTTCTATTCTGTAGCTTTCTTAGTTTCTGCAAAATTTTTCCTAACCCCAGAGAGAATGTCTTATAGCCCTCTAAACTTTTCTCTTTAGGGTTTCAGAAGCACAGAACAAGTTAACCTTATTAACTTGCTTGAGCCAATGCTAGGAGAACTTTATCACACTAGACCCCCCCAAAAGGTCTACCTTTGGTCCTAACTGCATTTCTCTACCTTGCTTAGTGTTCCTGAGCAAACTTTAGTAAGAATTTTTCTATACTTCAAGTGTGAATGATGTTTCATTTCTAGTGTTACTAAACTGAGTCCTGTCTTAGCACATAGTAGGCATTCAATAAACATCTATCAGGTGGGCATGGTGGCTTAACCCTGATGTCCCAGCACTTTGGGAGGCAGAGGCAAGAGGATTGCCTAAGTCCAGGAGTTTGAGACCAGCCTGGGCCATATAGCGATATCTTGTCTCTACAATAAATCAAAAAAACTAGCTGGTTATAGTGGCAGCTGTCTGTAGACCAACCTACCCAGGAGACTGAGGCAGAAGGATCACCTGAGTTCAGCAGATTGAGGATGTAGTAGCCGCAGTTGTGCCACTGCACTCCAGCTTGGACAACAGAGTGAGACTCCAACTCAAAAACAAATTAACAAATACATAAAGTTTAAAAAAATAAAAATAAGTATCAATCCAATATTCTCTGTCCTTCAGGCCTTTAAAAGGATTGAACTAGAATCTCAGTACTCTAATCATGCATATCAGAATACCATGCCCAAAGTAACACTAACCAGCAAAATCTTAAAATTTACACTAAGGGCAAAGAGGCATCACCACATCATTAAATGATGGTCCAAAGTCAAGTTGATTCTTTCTTAATCAAGCTGAAAATCTCATAGAGGAAATGCAATAGGTGGTGAGATATCCTCTATCTTTTCTTACGATGAGGTAGATCCAGACACACGGCTGTTTTCAGCACATGTATGGGAATGCAAGCTGTATAATACCCTGTTTGTCCATATTGGTTTGTCTTGAAAGCAGCAAGAATGCCTTAGCTTGTGTCTATTCCCCTTCAAGAAAGTCAAAGAAAATAATGCTGCTTGCCCCGTCTAATTCCAAGTGAAGGACAGAATAAGATAATAAAAATATTACCTAAAGTATAATACATATATAAACATTAGGCATGTATTTTAATGGTTTTCACCCTACATCATTACTGTTAATGTTTGGGTCGATAGATTTTCTAGGGAAAGGTGTTGTTTTGTTGTTTTGTGTGCTATCATTCTACTTGAATTCAGTTATTTGTTGGCAACTGAAGAGCCCTCTCAGCTGAAAGCAACTGTAATCACGCAGTTGGTTCTCATGATTCCAGTGCTTTATGTGTATACAAAGCTGGATCTCGGAATCAACTTTTACAACACTCTCCTCTTCTTTCCAGATGCCAGGATCCCTCTGAATTTATTCAGAACATAAAAAGTCTAATCATTAGCATTTTTTTTCTATTCAAGGATTGAAAACATCTACAAATTGAAGTTGTATGTATATAGAGAATGGTCCCACTCCACGTCCATCTCTCGTGGGTTATTCTTCCCAGAAAGATAGAACCCATTTACCTCCATATGTCACCACTTCACCAACTGAAATCGAAACCATCCAGTCAGTATAATTTCTCTTGAGCAAACGAACAAGGAATGGGATTTGTGAGGGAAATACAGTCAGCATTTACATTCTCTGCCATACTTTTCAGTGGCTGCTCACTAAGTATATTCACTTAGCAGCATTCTCAGATACTATAGTTTTTGCATTGAAATGCACTCTATGACAATCAAGTAATGGCTCAAAACAGTAAGCTTTCATGATGTAACAGCATTTCAGCAGGATGCATGCTTCTCCCTGTGATGGGACTCACCACTGTGAAGAAATAAATCAATTGGAATGGTCTAGTATTTCAGATCAGAGAGCAAGAGTTTGCAATATGTGTCAGACTCTTTTTCTCACCTGATACTTCCATAAAATAAAACCAATATCTATATCTATATATTTATGCTATATATCAGCACTGTGAAATAGAAATATAATGTCAACCACACATGAAATGCTACATTTTTTAGTAGTCTGTGAAAAAATTAAAAAGAAGCAAGTAATTTCAATAATGTATTTTATTTAGCACAATGTCTCCAAAATATAATAATTTCAACATGTAATCAATATCTTTACCTTTAATAATGGACTATTTTACATTATTTTTTCCTACTAAGCCTTCAAAAGCTGTTATGAACTTAACACTTATCTTCATTTAGACTATCCCTATTGCAAGTGCTTAATAGCCACATGTGGCTAGTGGCTACCATACTGGATAGCCAAGCTACAGACACTGCATTTATGGTTGGACACATCAATATCACATTTCACCTTCCTAGAATGCTCCCCATTACTACTGAATCCATTCCCTTAGCTAGCTCTGCTTACAGTTCGAACTCAGAATTTGGTATCCAACACATATTCATTGTCTGTGATAATCTGAGCAGTGTTCTATGGGAAGGCATGAATAAAGCAAAGTTCCTGTCCTCCAAAGCATAGTAAGTCTGAACATCATTTATTCAGAGAAGTCTATATTGAGTCCTTGGCAGGACAAGTTTCTCTGCCATATGCTTTTACAACACACATTCCTACTTATAGGACTTTCCTAGTCTAAATTATTTACTTAATATCTTTCTTCCTTAAATTACTATTAGATCCATGTAGTTAAGGATATCTGTCTTAATCATTGCAGCCTCCTTAAAGCCTACCAAGTACAGTGAGTGCCTGGTACATAGCAGGTGTGCAAAAATACTTGCTGAATAGAAGGAAAGAGTGAGGGAAGCAAGGAGGGAGGTAGGGACAGAGGGAGAAAAGAAGGGAAGGACAGGGAAGAAAGGAAGGAGGGAGAGCGAGAAGGAGGAAGAGAAAGAGAGAAGAAGGGAAAAAAATGTGCACTTGTGAAAGGTGAGATAACTCTCTCTAAATATCAGCGATGTTCATTAGCTAAATGGCACAGCCAGCTGCCGTAATTTACCATGCTTTTCCTTATTTATATGCAGTCTTTTGATTCTCCCAAGCTCCTCAGAATTGCTACTTTCTATTTTGTATGCATTTTTATTCATTTCCTGGATTTACTTCAACAATGTTTCAATTCTGGATATGACCTAAAGATATGGATGAAGGGGCTATATATTTTACAGCCACTCTAGCAAATTTTGAAAACTCTTCTATCCAGTTTATATTGATCCTACTATGCATTCCAAAAAAACTGGCTGGGTATTCCCACTGTCATCTTGCCAGGGAAGTGACAGGGTGGCCATAAGCTGCTCACACCTAGCACTAATTTCAAAGACATGCAGATATCTCCCTTATAGTGGTCAATTATTTTTTACTAATTTAATTAGTGGATGACCAGGACTTCTTTTTTGGGCTGAAAATATGTGTTTTTGTTTTTAATTTATTTTAATACATCAATATATATACAAATAAGGCAATTTCAAATTTATGGTCTAGTCGAGAACTCAGAAATGTTTTATGACATTTATTTGGCTTTTGAATCTCTTTTCTCCAGAATCCATAATTTACTAATTCATGCATTGATCATATCAATCTAAGGATTCAATGCTAAAACTGCTTGTAGCTGCCATCCCCACCCCACCAATAATATACACACTGCATCAATTTAAATTTTAGTGACACTGACATTAATGAAGAGGCATGGAAAAACATCTTCTTCCTAGGGAGGTTAGAGTTTTCAAAGTATGAAACACCAACCCTAATCCTAAACCTAACCCTAATCTTAACCTTAACCCTAATCCTAACCCTAACCCTAACCTTAAACAGGTACCAGCAGCATAAACATCACCTGGGGACTCCTTCACAACACAAACTCTTAGACTGTCTTCAGACATGCTAAATCAGAGAATCTGGATATGGGACCTGCAATTTGTGTTTTATTCTCACCATCAGTGGTGTTTGAGAACCACTACTCTTAGCCAAAAGTGAATTTGTCCATTGAGTACTTATGTTTGGAAGTTCAGTATGCTACTATGATAGAGAAACACATTTAGAGAATGCACTTAAACCTTAGGGAGATTTTATATATATATATATACACACACACACACACAAAAGTAAATTTACAAAGAATGATACAAGTATTTTTTAAAAAACTCTTTCAGTGAAAATTCTGTCAAATTTCATTGTAAAGGGGAAAAGAAGTCACTGGTGCTATTTTAAAATCTACAACATTTCTGAAGTGAAATTCCAAGTTGTCTTTCAGTTTTTGTTTACAGTATTTTTAGATCTCCCCCTGCATGCTATGTTTTCTTTTAGACATACTGCCAACTTTTTGTAGCTGTCATCTGGTTTTGAAAATGAGGTTTCTCATCATTTTTTAAGCATTTCACCATTTCAGTTGTCACACTAATGTTTGGTACATCTGGAAGTTCCTGCGATAGGATGGATTCAGAGCCTACATTTAAAAGCGTATCAAATAATTACCAATATTTAATTTCATGTCCCTTCAGAAAAAAAAAATCCATTAGAAGTTCTACAGCTCTTCTTCCATGCCATCCCCTAAATTAAATTTCATATTAGAAAGACCAGATTCTAGGTTTTCTCAGGCTTCACGTTTTCAAATTTAAATTCAAAAAAGCAGAAAGGAATGATGCAGAATGAAATGATTTATCCCAGGGGCTTGTTCTTTGTAACTAGAAGATAAACTGAGATTCATAAGGGGAGAGAAGAAATCGCATGAGTCAGGCTGGCATCCTCGTCTTATTTTGTTATGTGATTACATATTGCTTGGGGGCTTCTATTTCAAGCACCAGTCATTTATTTACTTTTTCCTCCAACACAAATGTATTCTTGATGACTGTGATATTGTTTTAATTATTTTTAATAAAACTCATTTGACAGCCCCAAACTTTGATAGTGTTTCTCCAAAATGTTTCAAATATTAAACAAAAGTATCCTCCCATTCCAAAAAAGGCAACATGATTTCAGAAAGTTAATGAATGTCACCTTCAGAAGAATCAGGCTGTGAAGGCTGTTTGAGATGGTAGCAGAGAGCACGAACTTGGGAGTCAAATTGCTTAGGTATGAATTCAGCTCTGTCACTTCCTCGCTGGATGACCTTGAGCAATTCCTTAAACTCTGTGTGTGTAGCTTTCTCACTTACAGAAAGGGCCTCAGAATTCACTTAGCTCTTGGGTTGCTGTTTGTAGGGATCCAATAAGAATGCTTGTAAAGGATCTAGCATGGTGCCTAATACATAGTACCAAATATTTATTGATATTATTTTAATAACTAGTTCATCTCTGAAAGTATACACTATTAACTTCTTTTAGTTAGGGACAAGTATTTTCATACCTTTTGCCTTGGTGTTTGCTGACTTTCTAAACACTTGTCAGAATGAATGATGAACAGATGACTGGACAGGTAAACAGATGAACCCAAGGAGATGTTAGTAGGGGACTTCCTAGGGAAGCCAGAAATATGAAACATCACATTCCCCACAATTGTCCATTTCAACCCACAAATGCCCTTCACCTCCTCCCCTCTGCACCCTGTACCAGTCAACAAAAAACTCCCCCTTCATCACATCCATTCATGAACAAGAAGAAGTATTCCCACTGCTCATGTGTCTGTGGTCAGCAGGCAACTCACCCCTGACTACTGTCCCCCAATGGACAAAGTTTGCCTTTGCTTATTTCAAAGCACACCCAGAATTTTACATGATTATGTATCAGGTCTTTTTAGTCATTACATGTTTTATTTTCATTTCTAAATATATGGATACCTATATAAATATTTAATCTCATAATATATAAATACAGGGGTGCCCAAAATGCATACACTTTTTAAGGGATATTATCTATGTATTACTTTTCAAAGTTGACATGAATTACGGTAGCAATGTGTAGTACGATGTTTGCTCAATCATGCTTCTGCCATTTTCTTTGACTGTCTTGCCTGTTGCATGGTGATGCTCACATTCATTTGATGAACATAATCTTTTGAGTAAATGTCATACTTAAAATGTGCATACATGTTTTGACACCTCTGTATATTGTACTATAATACAAATATTAGAATATGTAAATACATACATAAAATACATAAATATATATTCCCTTAAGTTTATCTACATATACATATATACAGAAATATATATGTAATTATAAAAACAGTCAGTGGTCATTGTAGAAAATATTTTGTGTGGGGACATGGATACTTCCAGCCATTTTATATATATAGTAATACACACACACATATACACACACACACACACACACACACACAAATTTGGTGGCCAAATATATATGTTTACTAGAGTTTAGACAGGTGGCAGTAATAACAATCCTCACTTCTCCTCCTGAGTCCTAAACTAATTAAGAAGCAGTCAAGTACTGCAGAGTTTTAAACAGGAAAGCCTATGTCCCTACTCATCTCTTGCCATAGAAAGAAAGACAATTCCATTCCAAGATGGAAAAGGCACAAGAATTAGTTGGCCCCCTTTCCAACCCATTGGTTACTCATTCCCAAGAGAGGAGGAGTAACTCCTCTCATTGGTGACAATGGGAAAAGGAAGTGAAAAAGGGGAGCCCCTCTCCAGCTATGGAGGTATACTGGCATTGTCTGGTCATCTGCAGACTCAGGGCAAGGGTTAAGTTAAAGGGCCAACAAAGAGTAGTAAGAAGTTGCTATTTTGATCTCCATTATCTGGCTTTCCCACACAAACATTTATTTCCATTTAGAAATAAAGCAGAGTTATTCTTGATTCCTTTACATGGCCAAGACCCAAATTACCATTCTATAATATGCTATTGTCCCTGAACATATTGAGGGTACTTTCCCCTGCCATTAAATGTCCTTTCTCCTATTACATCATTTTCAACAGTCATTCAGCATTTCCATTGTTTGCTATTCCACACCTTATTGAATGACTCTCCTATACCAGATAGCTGGGTTTTTGAAAAATTATTTACTATAAATAATAAAAACAGACAGCACTCTTTGTATGTTGTTCTGTTCATTTCCTGAGGACAGATTTCTAAAGACTTGCTGGACCAACATATATGAACATTTGAATTTTTTTTAGTATACAGTCTGAAGTTATCACCCAGAAAGTTTGCATCATTTTTGCTTCCCCCAGAAGTAACTGAGAACATCTGCTTCCTGGGCTCTGCATAGAATTAAGAAATGGAGTTAAGTAACATGTCCCATTTTATTTCCCATGATTTTATCAACTGTAGGGAATGGGGACCAGCTATAGGACATCCTTTGTTTGGAAGGTATTGTTTCACTGCTGTTTGTCCAAATGTGAAATGTCATATTTCCTCAAGTCAACTTACCTACTCTCTTGACATTGCAAATATTAGCATTTTAAAACCTATTTTGAAATTAAGACAAAAGCAAACATCATCGCTAATGTACATTTGAGGGAGGAGGGAAGAAACCATGGAAACCAACAGAGGAATTCAAATGGCAGCTAAGAATTAGACACCAGAATAGAAGCAGCAATGGGCCACATGAGAATTATAACTGGAACCAATTTGACAGGAATTATAAGGTGCTTCCTTGCACTTTTCTTTTTGTATTTCCTTTTGGTCACACTTTTAGGAAGCCTTGATATATCACTTCCACTATACTTTTGCTCTTCAGAAAACTCCTTTAAAATACCATAGGCTGTCACAACGACACACAAACATAGCTTATTTTAGGCCACAGGATGGCACTCTGAACGCATAGAAGTGATGAAGTGCCACACTCCCCCTAGAAATAAGACTCTCTGTCCCTTGGGAGACTCAGAGACACTCTTCACAGCCCCACGAAAAGCCAAACATCCAGCCCTCGGAGGCAGCAGTGACTAACATTTTACTCATTCAAACTGCTCGGGGCTTCTCCCAGGTGTGTTTCTCTCCACATGCCAAATGCTAGTGAGGGTCTCCCTAGAACACCTGTCCTCTTGGCCTCCTCACTTCCTTGGAGGTTATACTCACAAAGAGCTAGATACTCTTACTACTTCACAGAAAGCAGCTTTGTCCCTGGGACAAATACGTCGAGAAATGTGGCCACTTAACTCCTTGTGGATCACATGATGGAAATGCATCATGTTGATAGTTCCTAATATTCAAAATTGCAGTGCTGTTTTGCTTTAAATATAATTAATATTCCATTGTGTGGAAGTGAGGTTAACACATGTTAAATGAAGTGATATGTAAATTATATAGAAACACTGTTTTTTCCATATTCGGACAATTTAGTTTGCCATTATTATTAGAGGTATTGTCATTATGCTTTTTCCATTAAAATGTGATGTAAAAAGAAATATCCTTAAGCCTGAATGTACAGACTTCTGATATAATCATCATAACATTAAAAGAAGACATAAAGAATGACATAAGTTTTTTGTCAGAAAAAAGTATGCTTAACTTAGTTTTTATTAAGCTACAAAAACAGTAAAAAAGATCTAGATTAAAATCACAATAATGGGTGCAGTGGCTCACGCCTATAATCCCAGCACTTTGGGAGGCCAAGGTGAGAGGATTGCCTGAGACCACAAGTTCAAGACCAGTCTGAGCAACTTGGCAAGACCTCATCTTTACCATAAATCAAAAAATTAGTTGGACATGGTGGCACATGCCTGTAGTTCCAGCTGCTTGGAAGACTGAGGCAGAAAGACTGCCTGAGCCCAGCAGGTCAAGGCTGTGGTGGCTGTGAGTGTGCCACTGCTCTCCAGCCTGGGCAACAGAGTGAGACTCTGACTCAAAAAAAAAAAAAAAAAATCACAATACTGATTTTCACTGACAGAAAGAAAGAGGAAGGAGTTCCCAGGCAAAAACATGGGAGGAATGATCAGAATATAGTGCAGGTACAAAGTAGGCTCCTGTCAAGGAATTATCAGAAAATAATTCCATATATAAAGTATGACAAAATAATTGAAAGCCTTGAAGGTCAACGTAAGGCTTTTAGACTTGCCCCAGAGGGAGAATGAAAGCTTTGAACAGGGATACCGTGTGACAGAAATACTGTTTTGAGAAAATAAATAGGAGATCAACGCAAACAAGATTGGATCAGAAAAAAAGTGAGAGGTGAAAGCCTGAAGCATGGAGATGTCAGAAGGATGTTGCAAATGTCTAATGTCACAAGGATCCAAACAAGGGTGGAGTAGAGGAAATGGGGAAAAATGTATAGCTTAGAAAGATACTGGGGTGGGGGGGAGAATATGGACTGTCCAGAGAGGGGACTAAGTGAAATTAGCAATGCTGTCTTCAGAATTACAGCTTCAGATATCCTAGCATCTGAATTTAACCTCCCAGCCCATCAGCATGCTATAATTCTTTGAGCTCATCTCCAACAACTCATTTTTTTTTTCTGTAGCTTCCACCAAGTCTTCACTTCCTTCACTTTTCTGCTCCACCATAATCATGTTTTTAGAAATATTCTCAGTTCCCTTGCTCCTCAATTTTCCTAGTTAAAGCCATCAGGTCCCTTCATTCCCCAAAACATCCATGCAGATAAACAATTATCCAACCAGACAGAAGGGTGCAGTTGTAAATTCATGAGATATGGCTTTATCTTTTATTTTATTGTATTTTTTTCTCAGGGAAAACATACCACAATAAGTAAACATCTTAATTTGCAAGTAGCATCTGACTCCTAGGAGATGTGACTTTAAATTGGCCAGAAATTGTACTACCTTTCTTCACTATGTTCCATGTCTACTCTCAGCAACACCAGCAAATTCTTCCTTACTTTCATTTTATAATCTTGCCTTGTTCTCTTTAAGAAACTCTAGAAACTGTGAGATGGGAAGTTTATCTCAAATCTAGAAACCCACTGTATCTACACCCACCTTTTCCTGTTCTCTTATTACAATGGGGAAAAAAAGTCCTCACTTCTGTTAAATGTCAAACCTATTACATGTGCTGAAAATCTGAGCCCTGCTCTTTCTAAAATACTTCTGTTTTGAATTTTTTGCCTCACGTTCTATGATTGGTATTTTCCATCCCTACACACAAACATGATCTAGTACAGTTGTCCCTTGAACAATGCAGGAATTAGAGACACTGATCTCATGCATTCGAAAATCTGCGTATAACCTTTGATTCTCTAAAAACATAACTAGTGATAGCCTACTGCTGACAGGATACCTTACCGATAACATAGTTGGTTAATACACTATGTTATATGCATTACATATTGTATTCTTACAACAAAATAGAGTGGAGAAAAGGTTATTAAGACATCATAAAGAAGAGAAAATATATTTATTACTTATTAAGTGGAAGTAGAGCATCGTAAGAGTCTTCCTCATCATAATTTCACTTTTAGTTGGCTGAGGAAGAAGAGGAAGAGGAGGGATTGGTCTTGCTGTCTTAGGGGTGACAGAAGTGGAGGAAAATCTAAGACCAGGTGTGGTAGCTCATGTCTATAATCCCAGCACTTTTTGGGAGGCTGAGGTGAGAGTATTGCCTGAGCCCGTGGTTCAAGACCAGCCTGGGCAACTTGGGGAGACCTCATCTCTACAATAAATTTTTAAAAATTAGCCAGGTATGGTGGCGCATGCCTGTAGTTCCAACGACTTGGAAGGCTGAGGCAGAAGGATCGCCTAAGTCTAGATGATCAAGGCTGTGGTGGCCGTGAGCATGCCAATGCACTCCAACCTGGGTGACAGAGGCTGTGGTGGCCGTGAGCATGCCAATGCACTCCAACCTGGGTGACAAATCAAAAAAAAAAAGAAAAGAAAGAAAATCTACATATAAGTAAACCCGTGTAGTTTAAACCCATGTTGTTCAAGGGACAACTGTATAACTCCTTTATTTAATCACCAAAGGTTTAATCAGTATTTACTATATATCAGGTTTTTTCTTTAGTTAGGATACATAAATTTAACCTTCCCTCCAAAAAGAAAAAAGAAAAAACAGACAAAAAAACAAATCCTGATTCTCATGGAGTTCTAGACCATGCAAGTAAAAATTTAATCTTATCTCAAAACAAACAAAAAACAATCTGCTTCCATTACAACTCAAACTTCTTCAGCTATCAACTGTTACTCTGTTCCACTTCATAGAAAAAACATCTTCAAAGAGTTGTGTACACATAATGTCTCCACTTTGTCGTCTAGCAATCATTTTTCAAAACACTCCAATATTGCTCCTGTTCCCGTCACTCCACTAAAACTGTTCTAGCTCAAGTCTCAAAGGATACCCATGTTGCCAAATCCAACAATTGCTCTTCAGTCCTCATCTCATTCAACCTCTTAGCAACATTGAGCCGGGTCATCAATTCTTTCTTCGTGAAGGACCCTTCTCTTGACTTGTGTAATACCACACTCTTAGTGGAATCCTTTCAGTTCCCTGATTATATTTTATACTTGATTATCCCTGTGTGCAATGCTCATCCTCTCTCCTCATCTTTCTGACTGTCTAGCCCCTTCTATTCTACAAGACTTAGTTTAAGTGTCACTTCTTCAGATAAGTCTTTCCTATCCACCCAATTTAATGTGGACTCAGTTGTACTCCATCTATTATGTGTCCCTATTCTTTGCTTTCAGAACACTTGTCATAATTTGTTATCCTATTAGTATGTACAAACCTGTTTAGTGTTTATAAGGAACGAGATTTATTTCTCCTATCATTACGTGCTACTTGTATATTTCTAATCTGTCTAGCAGTGCTTTATATACAATAATAATATGCCCAGTATATAGTAGAGGCTCCATAAATAGCTGAATAAACTAGGTATTTTGCTCTCTTTATATAGTACCATGTTTGGAGGAGGGAGGCCAATGAGTAATATTTTGTCTTACGGAGTGGATAATAAGGAAAGTGTCCATGAAATTTATAGTACAGGAACATTTGGAAGTGGATTTGCTCTAGAAGAAAGGTGGTAGTCTATTTGGGAACATATTAGTTTTGAGCTGTCTCTAGAATATTTGAATGAAGGTTGTAGCACAAATGGAAACATATTTTGATAGACATTGTGGCTTCTCCTCATCATCCACTCTACCTCTTTCCCATTGTGTGGAAGGATTGGCTAGGAATGGATATGGGCTAAACCTAGTACAAAGAAACATGAGAAGAAGATTTCTTAAGACATTTGGGGAAATGTTCTTGTTCTAAGAACAAAAAAGAGATGCATCCACTTTCTTGCTGATCAGGACATGGGCAGTATATAGTCCCAATTGCTGCTGTCAACTATCCCATGCACTGCCAAAGTAAAGCCATGCACAGGACAAAGGCAATATATGGATAGAAACACCAAAAAAAAAAAAAAAAAAAAAAAAAAAAAAAAAAAGAAAGAAAGAAAGAAAGAATCTGGGTTCCTATATGAATATCTGGGTCAGCAAGCCCAAAGCCTTATAACTCTGCTCTTTCCTGTATTGAGCCAATGAATCTACTGATAAGCTATTTAAGTACAGCTGTTTTCTTTTTTAGTGGAAAACTTCATAACTGATAACAAGAGGCAAGAGCTTGACAAATGAGCAGAAACAAAACCAAAAATATAAAAAATCTGATTGAAGGAATTACATCATTAAAACTGGAAAAAACATTTGCCAACTGTATATCTGACAAAGGCTAGCATCTAGGCTCTACAAGGAACTCAAAAATGCCAAAAAAAAACCCCAGCCCATTACAAAGTGGGCAAAAGACATGAATAGAAACTTCTCTCTCTGTTTTTTTTTTTTTTTTTTAGTTGGATTTTCTCTCTCTGTCACCCAGGCTAGAGTGCAGTGGCATGCTCATGCCCACTGCAGCCTCCACCTGCTGGGCTCAGGTGATCCTTCCTCCTCAGTCTTTCAAGTAGCTGGAAGTACAGACATGCATTACCATGCCTGGCTAATATTTTTTTTTATCTATTCATTGTAGAGATAAGGTCTCTCCAAGTTGCCCGGGCTGGTCTCAAACCTGTGGACTCAAGCAATCCTCTCACCTCAGCCTCCCAAAGTGCTGGGATTATAGGTGTGAGTTACCATGCCTGGTGTGATACTTCTCTCAAGAAGACATATGAGCAGTCAACAGATACATGAAAAAGTGCTCAGTTTCACTAGTCATCAAAGAAATGCAAATTAAAGCCACACTGAGATACCACCTAACTCCAGTCAGGATGGCCATCATCAATAACTCAAAAAAACAACAGATGTTAGAGAAGATGCAGCGAAAAGGGAACACTTCTACACAGTTGGTGGGAGTGTAAATAAGTACAGCTTTTGTGGAAAACAGTGTGGCAATTCCTAAAAGATCTAAAAATCGACCTCCCATATGACCCTGCAATCCCCCTACTGGGAATATACCCAGAGTAACTCAAATCACTCTATGAAAAAGGTACCTGCACACATATGTTTACTGCAGCATTGCTCACAATAGCAAAAATATGGAACCAACCGTGCTGGCCATCAAAAGAGGACTGAATTTAAAAAAATGTGGTATATATACACAATGGAATATTATGCATCTATAAAGAAGGACAAAATTATAAACTTCAAAGCAACTTGGATGGACTTAAAGGTAATAATACTGAGTGATCTATTACAGAAACAAAGAACCGAGTAGCACATGTTCTCACTCATAGTGAACAACTATTGTAATACTATAAGAAATGGATTGGCAGTAGTGGGAAACTGCTGGGGGGAGGGAGAGCACACTTCATCAACAAGGGTACCTGCATAATGAACATTTGTATACCTAACCCTGAGTTGTACCCCACATATTTAAAATTAAACATTAAAAAAAAAAGAAATGAGGGGAAATCAAGCAGCAACAGGTGGCCAAATATCTCTGAAGAAATGGTTTATAGAAGGAATCAATATAAATAGGAACAAATAGGACCAAAATAAAGTCGGGGGGGGGGGGGGTTGCCACCTACCAAAGTCAGTTTGTTCTCTATTCCTGTTCTTTAGAAAAGTGATGTTGGTCATATTATTCAATTATATCAGTAGAAGAGTTTTTAAGGGAAGCCCCAGTACCAAAAACAGAGTTTGCAAAAATAATTTTTAGAAAAAAATTTTAATAAAATCCCAATAGAGAATACCAAAAAAATAAGTCCATTAGTTTTTCCAATCATAAGCATAGTTTTACATGTATTTCTTAATGGTTTCTTCACTTATTAAGAGAATTCCTTCATTTTAGACACGGTTCTAGTTTGTGGTGAATGGGCTATGTTGGGTGTCTTGGGGGAAATTGTGCCTGAACTGTATGTTTAATGAAGAGTGGGGGTAGTCAGGACAAAAAGAAAACAAATTCTTGGTAGAAAGAACAGACCCTAAGAAATGAAAAATGTATAACATAGTTCTGAGGTGGAAAGTGTGATTCTTGTGTGCTGGACTGTAGTTGGTTCTCTGAAACTTACAAGTCTGACATATTGTCTGTCCCATTAGTTCACAAAGGATCAAAATAGCCCAGTTCAAATTAAGAACTAAATGAAAAGTGTTTATTAACCATCGCCTTCTATATTATTGTCTATGATTAGATAAATTATTATGACAAGATACTCTTCAAAGATGCCTTGGAGATATCAGATCTTTCTGTAGTGATTTTAAAAGACGAATCAGATACTGTTTTAGGGAGGAAATTAATGCATTTGTTTATATAAAGACATATAGACCCAGCCACAAACGAGTGCTGGTCTGTTTATGAAACAAGTATGAAAATACTACTAATTATGTTTTTTTTTTTTTGAGTTGGAGTCTCACTCTGTCACCCAGACAGGAGTGCAGTGGCCGCTCCCAGCCACCGCAGCCTCGACCTTCTGGGCTCCGGCGATCCTTCTGCCTCAGCCTTCCAAGTAGCTGGAACTACAGGCGCGCGCTACCTCGCCCGGCTGATTTTTTGATTTACTGTAGAGATGAGATCTCGCCAAGTTGCCCAGGTGGATCTCAAACCCGCGGGCTCAGGCAATCCACTCACCTCGGTCTCCCAAAGGCGCGGGATTACAGGCTGAGCCACCGAGCCTGGCTCTAATTATGTTTAATACACCTTAATAGACTGCCTGATGGGCCTCAGAAAAGACTTCCTTCAAATAATATCTGATCATAAGCAAAGAGCTGTTTCTTATTTTCTAAAATGCAATTGAAAGCAACTTTGATCTATCAAGAACATTTCTTCCTGATCAGCAGAGTGAGAACCCACACAACTTAACTCTGTTTCATTCTTCATAGGCTTCTATATGTTGATTAAGACAATCTGCGGAGTCCCATTTCTTACTTTTATTTGTTTCCTTTCTTATACCTTCTCTCTTCTGAAGGACAGAAGGCCAAAATGTCCAGTCATTACACAAAAAGATCTATACATTTAAAAGGGCATCTACTCTGTGCATATTAGCACAGACAGAACCTAGTCATCATTGGCACAGAAATTTTCCCTGCAAATCTCAGAGGCTGAAGAACACATTACCTCCCTCAATAGCTAATTCTTGTCATCAGCATATTCTGACTTTGAGAAAATGCTCCCTTAGGTCTAATCCAAGCCTATCTTCATGGAGAGTGAATTAATTTAGTTTCAGGGGAGAAGGAGAAAATATTCTGTGTGGTAAGATTTGATGTAACATAACTAGTTCCTTGACTCCCCATATATCTCTCTCACTGATATTATTGTACTTTGTAAGACCTCTGATCTATTGATTATATGCTAAAGTAACAAAAAATATTTTAAATCAAATTATGGCCTAATGCTTATCACTTGTTTAACTTATTGAAAGATTCCCTAAGCCTCATTTAGACATAAATGTTAATTATATAACCCTCTTATGGAATGCATAAACATAATAAATTACTAACACTTCATAATAGGAATCTAACTCTTCTGAACCATTTTATTTTTGACCAAGAGTCATTAATGTCTATGCTTTTCCACACATGAAAACTCTGTGCTGGTGAGTTGGTGAGACAGCATTTCTTAAAATAGTGCTTGTTTTGCTATCGTCTTGGTGATTTTCTTCCAAGCTGTTGACATCCATTCTGAATGTTTTGATATTGATACTTTCTTGGTCTTATGAGGAGGTTTAAATGGAAGATTATCAGACAACAAGTAGGACAATATTATTGCTTTAAATGTTCATTAAATGAAACCTCAAAATGCTTCATTTAAAAGCAAATGGCCTTTAAATTCAACATATATAACCAATAATGCACATGACTCGATCAAATTTTCAGCTACGTTTGCAGATGTATAGACAACAACAATCCCATTACAATTGTCTCTAGCTAATAGTGATTGAATGCTGTTATCAATTGTTCCACAGGTGTTAACATGTGAAAAAAATATGAGATGCCCTAAAATTGATGAAATGTGAATACTTCAAATGCAAGTCATTTATTCATTTATTTTGTATTTATCCAGTCATTAAAAATTATATTAATGGAGTGCCTGCCATGTGGAGGCACTTGGATGAGAGTCATGAAGTAATGAAGTAAATGAACTGGTTTCCTCAATCACAGACATACAGACTTGTGAATCCAAAATTACACATTGTTACAGAGTGTATGAACTGATAGGAAACAGGGATTCCTAGTTTCTCACAAGATAATTGTCAATCAATAAAAACCACAGGAACCGTAAGGGAAACTTTTGCTATTCTGCCAAGATGCCATCTGCCCCTACCAGGAGAGATTTCTGGAAATAAATACAGACATTAATCTTGGATAACATTTACTTAGGGAAGAGAAAGAACAGACACAGACTAAGTGGAACAAGGCTTTCCTATGTCTGGATTGGGAAAAAGAGCATAGAAGTAGAGGCAGATCTAGGGTATGGACCACTCAATACCCACTTAGGGCACTTTTGTGGACCCATCCCTCCTGCTTCCCTGTGTACCACATCTTTCACCACAGAATCATCAAATAGAACCATTTGAAGGATCTTGAAGACTTCCAAAACTTAGCTTAAACATTGGGTTGTTTTAGAAATAGGAAAACTCATAAAGATGAAACAACAGACACTGGGGACTCTTAATGGGGTGGGGGGGCGGGGCAGGGAAGAGGCAAAAGTTGAAAAACTATCTTTGGAGCACCATGTTCATGATTTGAGTGAGAGGGTCAATAGAAGCTAAAATCTTGCCATCATACAATATACCCATGTATCAAATCTGCACATGCACTGACTGAATCTAAAATTTTAAAAAGAGAAAGGAATAGAGAAATAAGGACCCAGATAAAGAATGAAAATTGCCTAAGAAAACTTGACTTTCTTCTTGTTATACATCCTCCTCTGACACTGGAACTATTTGATGCTTACGTCTTCAGTGTCTTTCAGCTCCTGATGCAATAAAAGTCGTATCTGTCTTAGAGGTTCTCACAAGCTGCCTCTTTTTTTTCCTGTGTATACCAGGAATGATAGAAGCTGCCCATAGAAGAAGTAACTTCCACAAATTGTGATTCCCTGAGTCCAGCAGCTTAAAACACTTGCACATACTCACACACAGAGAGACAGGTATAGGAGTCCTGTGTTATCAGGCATTGTTTGACATTAGTTTCATGAAGGAGAAAAATTATGACTCTTCCTTTCAGAGAACCCATGGTTCATTAAGATAGGAAGGCATGCCAGAAGTTTATGCAATGATGAAGAGTGTGGACAAGGTACTATTTGGTACTTCCTGTATTGAAGGAAGTCAAAGATTATCTCAGAGAGGGGGAGTTCCCTGAGCAGAGATTGGAGAAATAATTGGAAGTTTGTGAGGGGGGAGGGAGGAAGGTTGGTGGAGTGAACACCTGTTGATTATTGCCTATCCAGTCACCCTTCTCCTGCCTCTAATAATAGCAACTTCAATCTCCTAAGGGACCCAACCTCTCCCAACTCTTATTATGAAATTAATTAAATTTCATAATAACTCCCCCCGTGACTTGAGGCCATGCATGTGACCTAGGCCTCAGCCGTCCAAATATCTCATTGATTTGATCAAGGATTGGTTTCATGATAGATGCAAGATTTAAACCAAGCTAATAAAACCTGAATCTGGGACTTTTATTACAGTGGCTGAGAAAAAAGTAGTTCCCTTTTCTGTTGGAGTTCTCTTAGACTAGACTGTAGTTTGGATAATTGGCAGCCATTTTGTGACTATGAGGAAGAGACTGTCTGAGAAAGTAGGCATTGCAGAGGAAGGGGGAAGTGGCAAATCAAGAGAGTGTGATCAATACCTGACAAAATCACTGCAGTATCTGGATCCAGCTATATGGACAGATATGATAATTTTATCCTAAACTTTTCAGTTGTGGAAATCAAATTTTTTTCTTTCTTTCTTTTTTTACACTAAAGTCAGATTTAATTGTTTTCTGTTATCTGCATTTAAAGGATCCTAATGGTGGGAATGTTGTGTATGTGAGAAGGACATGAATTATGGGAATATGTTGAAATCCTAGTCCCTATTACCTAAGAATGTGGCTGTATTCAGAGACAGGATCTTTAAATAGCTAACAAAGTTTAAATAAGATCATTAGGGTGTACCCTAATCCAATATGATTGGTGTCCTTGTATTTAGAGTTGATTAGAGCACAGAAAAGCACAAAGAGATTACCATGTGAAGACACAGGAAGAAGAGGGCCAGCTATAAGCCACCTATAAACCAAGTATTGAGCCCTCAGAAGAAACCAACCATGATGACATTTTGATCTTGGTCTTCTAGCTTCTGGAGCTGAGAAAATACATTCCTGTTTTTAAAGCCACTCACTCTGAGGTTCTCTGTTATGGTAACCTTAAAAAACTAATATATGCAGGTATCTGAAAAGAAAGATTGTCATGGACAGAGAAATAGGGTTGGCAAAACAACTACATTTAAAAGAAGTAGTACACGGGTGTCCAACCTTTTGGCTTTCTTGGGCCACATCGAGTAAAGAGGAATAGTCTGGGACTGCACATAAATTATATAATATAGTTAGTGTATATACGTAATAAGACATTTAAAAATATTTTCATTATAAAGTTTTAAAAAAATGAGAACAATATAAAACTAGTGGAAATTTGACCTTGTTTTTGTAAAACTAATCTATCAATGTCTGGTTTGATGGAAGTGGCAATTCTTAGTGAGTTTTCTCAAGGTGCTGGTCAGAAATATTTGTTTGAATTTTGCTCTTTGTGTGCTTCATAATTGAAAACAGCTGCTCACAAATGTATGTGCTGCTGAAAAGCAATATCGTAAATGAAGCGTTATTGTGAACTCCAAAAATGGAACTATGCGTGGGGTCACAAAAAAAATAAATGCTAAAAAATATAAGATGTTAAAAGTTTTTGTGAGCCGGGCTCGGTGGCTCAGCCTGTAATCCTGCACCTTTGGGAGGCTGAGGTGAGTGGATTGCCTGAGCCCGCGGGTTCGAGACCCGCCTGGGCAGCGAGACCTCATCTCTACAATAAATCAAAAAATCAGTCGGGCGTGGTAGCGCATGCCTGTAATTCCGGCTACTCGGAAGGCTGAGGCGGAAGGATCGCCAGAGCCCAGTAGGTGGAGACTGCGGTGGCCGGGAGTGGCCACTGCACTCCAGTCTGGGCGACAGAGTGAGACTCCAACTCAAAAAAAAAAAAAGTTTCTGTGAGGCTGCATTACTAGCTGTTCTGGACTGCATGTGGCCCATGGGCTGTGGAGTGGGACATGCTTACAATAATATATTGAAAATGATAAGAGGTGGAGAGGAAATAGCATAAAGTATGCTCAAATGGACCCAAAAAGTGGAAAAGGGACTTGCTACCTTTATCCCTCTTTTTTTTTAAATGTTTCATTCTCTGTTTCATTATATTTAATATCTTCACCCATGATGGAGGACAAGCCACAGGGCTTAGATTTTAGACATTGTGACTCAGGTCTTCAAATTTCTACTTGTTTTGAAATATATCAGGCTCACTTGTTCCAAATATAATTAACCTTTCCTGCTTTATGGAGTAATCCTCATTCACAAGAGCCCCACAATTGTGATGTGCAAAGTCTGATAAAAATCTGACATTTTCAAGTTGGTCTCTTCAAGTAGCCTGGCTTCTAAGAAATGGATTATTGTTGATTTTTACTTCAAAATGGTATGTGACTTTCTTTTGTTGTGTACAGCAGAATTCTGATGAAACAAAGTATAACTCTGGCCTTTAAACAATGATGACAAAGAAAGCCTCAATTGTTGAACCTTCAAAAACTTGCCAGCCTCAAGGACATATTCTTCCCTGTTACCATAATGAAGTTCTTTAGCTCTGGGAGTTAGAGAGAAGAGTGAAAATGAAGGATGAACACAAAGCTAGAAGAAGAGGGAAAAAGAACTTCTGTTTGAAAAAGGAATTTTTAAAAATTGGATTTGTTTGCCCTTAGCCTGGGTGTGAGGACTCATTACTGAATAAATTCTTCATGTTTCATCTGGATACACAAAGACAGAGCTAGGGTTGGTAACTCAGGGGAACCAGTCTCCTATGTTATTTCTAACTCTCCACTTATTAAAGTTAGACCAATGCTATTTTCTCTGTACTGAGTTCTATCAGAGACATTTTAAAGTGCTCTTTACTCGCTTGATAGAAAGCATCTGGGCATTGTTGAGTGTTTTCATGGATTTTTACCCATGCTTATAAAAAAACCATAAGGTTCTTTTTTTTCCCTTTTCTTTCTTTTTATAAAGCACCATTTCACTCCCAGTTATAATTGTTTATTAATTTTCAGATCACTCGATAAATTCTGTCCTCCATATCAGCCTGTCATACATACGTTGAAAGTTCTATGGAATTAAAAAAAATAGAAATTATGCTTTCTTATCATACTCACTGATGCTAGCTTTCAATCTTGGCTGAGATATTTTCTGTTGAGTCACTATAAAAACAACTCCTTCTAAATGGTTTTTATACTCAGGGGAAAAATGAAATCAAGTGCTTTTCTTATCATATTAAGTGAATACATTATATGTTAACAAGCATTTTCTTATTTTTATAATGGAAAAATTATTAAGCACAATTTCACTCTCCCTAATTGTAATAAAGCAGATTTGTTTTTAGACTGAAATACAATAAACTCTCTGCTAAACAGCAGTCAACTCAAGGTGGGTTGAAACCTCATGAAAATACTGACCCCCTTATAAATAAACGTGATTTCACAAATGGATTAGGGCTTTTTGCCCTTCCTGAAATATATGTTTGTGTCTGGTTTCCTGCTTGACAGGTTTAGACATTAAATGAGCTATAAATGAAAAGTTAAAAAAAAAAAGGAAGGGAGCATTATTTTTCTAAAACCTCGAGTTATACATACACTGATAGGGCCTCTGTTTTAAAATAAAGTTTGAATGAATATGCATGAACAGCCAACCAGCTGCAGTTATATTTTAGAAAATTGAGTTTTGCAAAAATATTTATCTAATTTCTACCGAAACAGCAAGGTCAGACTTCATATTCCCCTTCCCCTATCAGGTCGCCAATTCCAGGGCTTGTTGTGATGATCTCCTTCCCTCAAACTCATAGAGTATTTATTGTTGCAGCCACTGATTTGGCACTTAGCATATGCTTCCTGGTATTGTTAATTATCTTTTTATTTACATGTCCTATCTGTCCAAGTAGCTGACTCTCCTTGACAATAAGGGTAATATCTTAGAGCACTTTGTATCTCCAGCACATAGCAAATTGCTTTGCTAGAGTGGGTTTCAACATATGTTTTTGGGTGATGGTGGTGATGATGCAATAAAGGTGACCCATTATTCAATTTATCCCGTAATACCGAGACAACTTGAAAATTCCCTGTTGTAACCTGACATAGTGCTTTGTATGTAGAAGGAACTCAGCACATGTTCAGTAAATTTCAAGCAGGTTTTGTTTTTAATCCAAGTAAACCGATATTTAGCTTTTGAACTAATCCACATTGCATTTCTAATATACATTGGATTATTCTAGCAAATTCTTACCCATTAAGCACTTTTGCAAGTGATTCTTCATTCTGGCTTTATATCAACGTTGTCTGCAAAGCTTTATATAATGAAGAGGACAGAGTCTCACCCAAGCTCTAAAATATTAAAATTTGGGAGAATGGAACCCAATGCTCTGCATTTTAAAAATATCTCTACCTATGATTTTGATGTGCAATGAGATTTGAAAGTCATTAAAAATCCTACTCAGAGAAGATTCAAGATGGCTGATTAGAGGCATCTCCTACTCCTCCTTCACTAAGAAGAACCAAAATAGTGAGTAGATAATCACACTTCAAATAGATCATCCAAGAGAGAACACTGGTATTCAACAGGGAAGTGACAGGAAACCCCTAAAGCAAAGCAGAGGAGAGAAGTGAGGCAGCTGCTCTGTTGGAATCACCTGAGAGCTGGAAGAGACTTCTTAATACTGGGAAAGGAAGAGACCCCCCCAACCGTCCACATTTCCACTGTAGACTCCTACATCCTAGCCATGGAAGAGCCTTTCAGCCCTTTAGCAACTGGGTTCAAAGTTGAAGGGACAGGCTGTAATTCTGTTCATACCCCAGGCCCCAGGCTCTTCCCTCCCCCTAGAGGAGCAGCCACATTCTTACATTCCCTGAGGACAAATTTCACTACCTACAACAGCTGTAGCTGCAGAATACTGGGGGTAGAGCGAACGGTAGTTACCAGAGACTGGTCAAGAGTGTAGTGAAAGGTGGGGAAAAGTGTCACACCCTCACACACAAACAGTTAGATAGAAGGAATAGTTCTAATGTTTGATAGCATTGTCAGGTAAATCCAGGTAACAACAATGTATTGTACTTTTCATAATAGCTACAAAAGAAGACCTGAAATGTATCCAACAAATAGCAATGATAAATACTCTGGTGATGAATACCCTAAGTATCCTAACTTGATTATTACACATTCTATGCATGTAACAAAATTTCACATGCACCCCATAAATGTGTACAAACCCTCTTGGAAACAAACAAACAAAAAATTATTTTTACTCGAAGACTTATTTTTCTGGCTAACAATTAGCAATATGTTTCCCTTTTCTAAACTTTTTCAAGAATTCACACATTATTTAAATCATACATGAAATAATAGCATGCACATAAAAAGCATATCAAAGGCTATAATTTATGTGTGTCTATATATCCACATATTTCTTCATTCCCCATATTGTTTTACAAAAATTTGAAGCAGCTTTTAAAATGTTTTTAGAATAAAATGAGTAATTAGGGGAACTGAAACTGAAAGAAAATAAGGGTGGAAAATAAATAACAACAGAAAAGCAGGAAAATAATCTTTGCAAACTGGGTTGCACACAGTTCTGGTCAAAGCTTAAGGTAGACTGTAGATGTATTAAGTCTATGTTTCTTAGCAGTCAAAGCAAAGAGAGGAACATAGGTGCTACACAATATCTATAAAATAAAAGTAATTCATTTTTCCAGACACTGATTGTTCTTTATAAAGAAGAAAACTATTAGCTGTGATAGACAACATCCTCCCCTGAGTCATTATGATACATATAATAATGTATTTTATGCCAGTATTTCTTAAAGTTTCCTTCAGTGTAGTCTGCTAGTATGATAATAAATTTCAATTTTGTAAACACAATTCTGCAAGGAACCAAAATTGCAATTATTCAGAAGTGAAATTTTTAGAGAATGAATGTTCTTCTGAGTCTTCCATAAATATTATTTCTTACCACTGTGTTTTGGATAATAATTTATAAAAAGTTTAAAATTGTATTCAAACACCAGAGCCTTGTGTGTCAATATCTTCTTTTGCTAATTTAAAGGCAGATTCATTTGTTTGCTCATTGTCTTGGTAGACAACTGTTCTGGTCTTTTTTTGTTAAAAATAAAAATCCATTTTAAGACGCATGCTTTGAAATGCTGAAACCCCATAACTAGTGGCAATTGATAAAAGAACATTCCTTTCAGCTTGGCCATTTTTTTTCCCCTCAGGAAACAGTTCTTAATCAGTTTTAACATTGGGATAAATAGTGTTTATTGCATAATCCAAAACACCCTAGAGTTGAGTTATGTACCAAACTTTGTCTGAAATACATTTTAATAAATATTCTACTGTCGTTATTGGCCTTTCAAATAGAAATCCAAATGCAATGACCCCCTTTGACTTACCTTAAATAACTAGTCATGTTGTATATGTCTGTCTTTAGTAAGTAAATTGAATCTAAGAAATTAAATCAATCGTACCAAATTTGGATACAGAGAGAAGATAGGTTATAAAGCAGAAGATTCCTGAAGAGCTGAAATTTCCACTTCCCACTCCTCACTGGTTGCATGGTCTTGAACAAATACATCTTTCTTCAGGTGCAAAATTAATGTTTTACTATATTTCACCATGTTGCTTAGCATTTTTGCTAAAATTAAACGTAAGAATGTCACTATACTTTCTTGTTACTGTATAAATTGCTTGCTACTTGCAGGTATTTGTTTTTCCTTAAATTCCTTAAAAAAGAATACTAGCAAAGGGATTAAAAAAGAGAACTTGAACTCCTAGGAATCAATGGAAAGCAGCTACCTACAAGTTCACACACACACACAGGAGACCTCATCTCCTCTTTACTGGCTTTTGCACATGAGTACCATGTTGACTCTATTTCCATAGTCCTTACTTTATTGCTCAGTTTTAGGCATAAAGCTCAAAAATATCACTTCAGTATCCTCCCCAAAACATTTTTAAAAAATTGTTTTTCTCTTCGTTAGCCTTATCTAGCTATTTGCGGTGTGCTGTGCTTACCATTTACATTGGGACTTAAAGGTAGCAGCTTACACAATGGCCTTCCTAATTCATCCCCATGACTAGACTAAAAGCCCCAGGAGGGCAGGGAGCATATCCATCTGGATTACAGCTGCATCCCAAACCCTTGGAAAATGTGTGATATGTAGTAGGCATTCAATAAAGAGCTGTGGCCGAAGTTCTTATTCATATGGTCATATTAGATTGGTCTTATCCTCATTTTTTCGGATGAAGAAATTGAGATGCCAAGAGATGATGTGATTCGCCCAGAGTAATGAAACTAACATGTGGTAGAGCTGAGATTTGAACCCAGTCTGTCTCACTCTCATGACCAAGCTATCACCTGTCCTGTACATGAGGCAGAAACTCTCTAAGAACATAACAGATACTCCTTTTGTTGCTCAATGCTTCAAGTATAACACCTTGATTCTTACTTATGATGTAATAATCTAATAGGTTCTATATATGTGAGCAATAAAGTCAAACCATTTATGTCCTTGATTTGGCTTACAAAATACAAAGGATTTTTTAAAAATTATTTTATATTGCCTATTATACTACTGCACACAGCTATTGAAATGTCCACAGATTTCATTGTTAGCTTTCTTGTAACTGTAATAAAGAGGCTAACACTATTGGCTGTAGGAATCAAAGTGTCTATAAGCTCTAAAAATAAACAAACAATCAAACTCTAACTAAAAGTCCTGGGTTCTTAAGAGAAGCATTTATTATTCTCATACTAAGACTCAAGATTATTTTTCCCAGGAGCTTTAACTGAGAGGTGTCATTCAAGCCTTCTTTTGCAGCACTGATTTTTGGGGAAATAAATGTTGGCTTCAGCACCAGTGTAGTTCAAAGACCTCGGCAAACACCTATCTGACCCAAACCTTTGCATTTCAGAGGTCTGGCCCGTTTAGCGGTACAGTTCTCCTCTGTATACACTCAAATCATATCTCCTTTGTGTGGAAAAATAAGATTTCATGCACAATCAAGTTTATCTACCTCAAATCAATAAAAGCATTAAAACAGATATAAAAGAAATACAGTTAACCAATTTAAATATTATTGAAAGTCTTGTAGAACTACAGATATGCTGAATGTGAAATTTCCTAGTTGAAAGGTGTGTTGAAAGCGTTTCAGGCAACACTAGAATGCTTTCAAACGATGCGCAGCCACTTATGAAAACTATTCAGGTGCTTTCCCTAATCTGAAAGGGAGTGCTTTTTCATAGCATTAGTTTTATAATGAGCCTTTTCAGGCAAATTTCAAAGGGTGCATGGTTCACATACTTTAAACTAAATTCACTCATAATTTAGCATTCGACAAAAGCTAATGCTTAATTGTCTCTAAAGAGGCTATAGAAGGAAAACATTTTCCTTATTCACAAACATAGTGCTAAACAGTAGAGCTTCTTCCCATTAACACCCCTCCCTAATTTTCATAGGAACAATGACCCTTTAAAGAGCTCGCCATGAGGAGACTGAGAAGGCAATTGCAGGGGATCTCAGGAGGCCTGAGACTCAATGGCTTTGCACAATATTGCCTGCTGCCCCTGGTCTGATCACCTTCAGGGATTAGCACTTCAACAAGGAGACCAAAAGGGACCAAGATTTGTAATCTATGTTAATTTGGGGCACCCAGTGGTTTACTATTGACTGAGGCCTTGAGAAAAGTCATTTCAATTTACTAAACCCCACCCAACTTCCTCAATCTCAAAGTGAGACCATATTTGAAAGAACATCTCAGTTATCACAGTGGTTGGTTCACAGCATAGGCAGAATCAGAAAAATCAGCAAAGCTTGGCTTCATAATCTTTGCTCTGTCATTTCCTATGTGACTTTGGACAAGTAAATTAAACTCTCTGTGCCTTAATTGTCTCATTCGTAAAACAGAAATAATTATAGTGCAATCCTTTCAGGACCTCAGTGAGTATTAAATGAGTTAATACACATCATGAATTTAGAATAGTTACCCATGTTTTGCCTAAGGAAGTGCTATCTCTCTCTCTCTCTCTCTCTCTCTCTCTCTCTCTCTCTCTCTCTCCTTAACTGTAATTATTCTTATCTTCATTATTACATTCTTTCCAGTTATTGCTTTCTGAGTCTCTTAGAAAATTAACTTGTTTTCTTTTATTAACATATTTTTCTTTCTTGTGCATCTTTCAGTTAGTTACACACTTGGTAAAAACTTTGAATACTCTATTTTTCCTTTCCTATTAGAACTTTTGCCAAATTTTTAAGGCGCAAATATCTTTTAAGATGTGGGGAGTTGGGGAGAGAAAATCCTCTTATTCATTTATTTATGTATTTATTTATGAGTTGGAGTCTCACTCCATCGCCCAGGGTGGAGTGCAGTGGCACACTCACAACCACCCCAGCGTCGACCTGCTGGGCTCTGGTGATCCTTCTGTCTCAGTCTTCCAAGGGGCTGAACCCAAGCACACATTGTCACATCTGGCTAATTTTTTGATTTATTGTAGAGATGAGGTCTCGACAAGTTGCCCAGGCTGTTCTCAAACCTTTGGGCTCAGGCAGTCCTCTCACCTTGGCCTCCCAAAGTGCTGGGATTACATATAGGCTTGAGCCAGCACGTCTGGTCCCGAAACCCTTTTAAACAACTGTATGAGGAATATGTAGCTCCCTTGGAAGATGGTATGATAAAATACAATGTTTTGAGAATGTCCTTTTGAAAACACAAAAACTTTTTGAGCCTACCTAATTCTAGAAAGCTGTAGAAATAAGCAAACAAGAAAAAAGAAAAAGAAAAGAAAAATGAAAAATTCCACTCTTGTACAGCTTTTAAATTTCCGAGCAATTTTCATAATTGTGACACTTGGCACAATTTGATAGTATCTTATATTGATTCTCAGATTTGAAGACAGCATCATTACATTATTATCTGCAGCCTAAGCAGTACAGCGTAACCTCCTAATTAGGATAAAAAATAAAAAAATAAACAGAGCCAGGAGCAACCCCAGCAAGTCACAACAAGTCAATATTTTTAATAAGAATTAATTAAAAAAAACTCTACAAGGTTGTATTAGACGCAGTTCTGGCATGTCTATTGATTAACAGTTGGCATTACATCTCATAAAGGGCTCATTATGTAAAGCATCAATCTAAGTGTGATGTTTTCCCCCTCTTAAATACTATTGATCTGTTTTGATGTGTTGTTTTAAGCACAGTTTGGGAACTGAGAAGACTGAGACCTGCGTCCTGTAATAGCATTGTCCATCACATTCAGGGACACCCAATAGAAATGACAAAAGTACTAATGTCTTCTGCTTCTGACAAAGGAAACATGTTTATCTACCCTGTCAACTAAAGAGGTCCCTCGTAAAAGGCATCAATTCCTGGGCAGAGTGTTGGCTCACGTTGGCATTCTCCTGAAGTAGGATGAAAATCTTTTTTTTCCCTCCCCTGAGATAATTCTATGTGTGTGCGCATCCCACCTGCCTCTCTTTCCTTTCTGTATATGTGTACGTATATTTAAATATATATTTATAATTATATGCAAATAAACAACAATGCCATTTAGAAACCCCCTTGGTTGCCCTTCTGAACACTGACTGCAGCACTAGGAATCTGCAGGAAGACAGCACAGCTCGGCCACAGGTGCCTGCAACTCATGAATATGCAGGTATGACATTTGAAACTCTTCAGATCTCACCACCTCTTTCTTCATTGACACCAATCACAAGGGTTTTTAAGTAAACAGCGTTGGTTGGAGGCTACTGCAAATACTTCCCGAAGTAGTCTCAGTTCACACTTTTTAAAAGATTGATCCTCTTAATAATATTTTAAATACTGAGAAACCTCCATTCTTTTTTAATAAATAAAAAAAAAAAAAGAAGAAGAAAGACCTGTGTGGTTGATGCTAGGTGGCAGTGCTGCGTAATTAAAACTCCAAAGGGTTTTGATAGAATTTGTGACTCAGGCCACCTACTTTTCTATATACAATCATAAGTATAATTATAAAGAAAATACATTAGAACTCATGGCTCTTTCTTTAAAATTCATTAAGAAGTCATGACAAAGCCTTTACCACTTGAAGGTCAGTAGTTTTCAAAAATAACCAAAATTAGAATAAATCTTTGTATATATATTGTACATTTTAAAATGTCCCAACTAAATAATACCAATAACTTACTAGAAAATGGTGTTATTTAGATAGCACACGTTCTATTTTTTTCTTATCTGTGTAATCATGCATGCATAATTTTAGAAAGGACATTTTTAAAGATGGATAAAGTTAGAATACCTGATATCTAGATGCCATACTGTAGTAATATCAGGAATCATTCGTTCATTTATTTATTTGCTCCAAATATCTATGAAAACTTAGTACATAGGCTAAATATAGTGTTAGGCATGATGGGGAAACAAAGATGCATAATTTATGATCCTCAAACTCAAGGATACTGCTTTGTAGAAGAAGAAACTAAATAGCAGCTAGAAAATGTAGAATGTAAGTAACAGACTTGCAAGAGGGCACACAGACATGACTCAGGATTGAAAGACTTTGAGAGTCGCCTCTGCTTCTTCTCTCTACTGGTGAAATCCTTTTCCCATAAATGATCTGTGAAAAAAATCCATCCAATTACTTTTTACCTGACTGAATCCCTTCCTACAGAGTGGGTGGAAGCAACACTGGACTGGCTCGAGTTCTGAATGGGGACTTTGAGATGCAACTGCCTTAGTTTTTCGTTTTGGTTCTATCCATTACTACATGTGTGACATTGAGCAAGTGACTTAAGCATTCTGAGTATTACCACGGAGTAAAGTAACAATGGACTTACGATTGTTGTGAAGATTAATGGTACGAGCTTTCTTTTTTTTTTTTTTTTCTTGAGTTGGAGTTCCATTCTGTCGTCCAGGCTGGAGTGCAGTGGCATGCACACTCACAGCAACCCCAGGGTCGACCAGCTGGGCTCCAGTGATCCTTCCTCTTCAATCTTCCAAGTAGCCAGAACTACAGGCGCAGGTTATCATGCCTGGCTAATTTTTTCATTCATTGTGGAGATGAAGTCTCACCAAGTTGCCCGGGCTGGTCTCGAGCCCATAGACTCAGGCAATACACTCACCTCAGCCTCCCAAATTTCTGGGATTAGAGGCTGAGCCACCAAGCCCGGCCTATGAGCTTTCATTTAAAGGTAATTTTAAAAAATTCTAAAATTAAATTCTGGAGATCTATAGATTCACTAAAAATCACTGAATTGCATACTTTAAACAGTAAATTTTATGTCAGGCACATTTTATATTAATAAAGCTGTTTTAAAAGAGATAGAAGATAAACCAACTATGGTATATACCATAGATTACTGTTAAGTAATAAAAAGGAAGAAAGCACAAGTTAATTCATAGAAAATGACTTGGCCCAGTGTATACATTCTGAAAATGTTAGCTCATCCTTTGGACCTTCAACCATGGGTTACATGATCTTGGGAAAGTCACTTAAGACTTTGGTAGAGCCTCCTTAGGCTTTATTTCCTTTATCTTTAATGTGAAACATTGGACTGCATGCCCTATGACTGATATCAGTTCTTCCCAAACTCTTCCTGTAATGATTCCCTTCCTACAGGGAGCTTGCTACCTGGGAGATTTCTGCTACTTTCAGTTGAATGTACAAGCTATTTTCCACCTAAAGATCAATCCTTACTTTTATTCATTTTAAGTTGTGGAAAAAAGAGGAGAATATCATATTACAGAACAGTGGTTCTCAATGTTGGCTGCACATTAGAGTCACCCATGCTTCTTTTAGAAAACATTAAATTCTACAACACATCCTATCCCATGGCAATTAATTCTGAATCTCTGGTAGGTCCTGACCAGTAATTGTTTTTCAAAAACTTCTCAAGTGATTTCCACGCACAACTGAGGTTATGAACCACTGCTAAGTAAGTCCAGAGCACAGCCAGATTGTGTTCACCCTGTTTTTTCAGGGAGGAGGAAGTGTTATCTGAACTTCATCTTGAGGACAGGTAGAGACTGATGTAGAGATGTAATGAGTGAAGAAAATTTCTAAGGGAGGCAGTGCCTCTCTATGTTCCATCTTATTCTAGAAGATGAAACATTCCTAGAGAGAACTGTATAAATAATCAAAGAAAGAAGCAGAAAGAAATATATTCTGAAGGGTTGGTAGGTAATCAAAATTCAGGTCAGGAGATTGACAAGCAAAAAAATTTATGACGAAAGAAAGGGACAAGAAGAAAATACACTGCTGTAGTTATAGCACTGGATAATATGGAGAAAGCCCCATGGCTAAGATCTATGCCTGTATTATAAGGTAAATCTATCTGTTGCTAGATCAACTTCAGTGAATCCATCTTATTTACTCAGTGGGTTCCTGAGTCTTCCCTTCTCTGCTTCATGTGACACCACACCGATTGCCAATCTCCAATTCAACCACAGTGGCCATCACTGCTAATCAAATCAGAGTGTCAACTCTACTTACTTGGAAGTCCCATATACATTTTTCTTAGTTGAATCATGAGAGCTGAAGCACATTGCTACATACCCAAATAGGGTATTGTGACAGTGATACTGATGTATAGACAAGAAACAAACTGGCTAAAAAAAAGAAAGAGGAAAGTCTTATTTTGTGCTTCTGAATTACAAAAAAATGGGGAAGGATTCCAAATTATAATTTTTATTAGCCAACAAAAGGGTTAATTCGCCTTGGGATTATTAAGGACTGACTGGAGTTTTTTCATGGTATGTTACAGACAGCTAGCAACAGTTCAGAAATGCTGATTGTTACATTTTCAGGAATTTGGTGAGCAGAATGACTTCAGTGTGGTGCTTAAAATTGGTGTGGTAGGAGTATTTGCAACATGAAAATGGGCAAATGTAACAAATCAGAGCTCTTCCAATCCCAGAGTCAGTTAAACATTTACCAGCACACTACTACTTCAGGGCAAAGACTTTGTCCAACTCTGAGGCATGCTATCCATACAGACTACAATGTGAATGGCTCGTCCTGAGACTACCCTATTAATATTTTTTTTCCTCCTGAGTTGTTTAACATTATGATCCTGCATCCCTTTATTCTGATAAAATAGTTGGCCTATCATTCCACTTCTGTCCAAATAATCCATCCTTTAAAAAATGGCCTAGCCTGAGCCCGTGGGTTCAAGACCCGCCTGGGCAACTTGGCGAGACCTCATCTCTACAATAAATCAAAATGAGCCGGGTGTGGTAGCACGCACCTGTAGTTCCAGCTACTCGGAAGGCTGAGGCAGAAGGATTGCTGGAGCTCAGCAGGTCGAGGCTGCGGTGGCCGGGAGCGGCCACTGCACTCCAGTCTGGGTGACAGAGTGAGACTCCAACTCAAAAAATAAATAAATAAAAATAAAAATGGCCTATAGTGGCCAACTTGGCACAAAATTGGTCATCAGCTTTGCAGTGATTTTCAAATGCTACTCTACCATTAGGTCTTTTTTATGCAAATTACAATTCCTGAAGAGCTTACATATTTCAAAACTCACACAGATCAAGGCAGATTTCCACCTAGATATATACATCTGCAGTCATTAGCTACACATACTTGCTTTATGTCTATTTTTAATTTTCTTCATAATGTTTCTAATATTTTATAGAAGCCACTTTTCTAAACTAATAATATAAGGTATGTTGATGGTGCCTTCTCCCAAAATTATACTCACATGTAACTTCCTTTTTAATGTTAGTAATTTCAAGAAACATTTTTCAACCTGAGTGACAGCATTACCATTTGCTGTAGACTGACATTTTTGCACCCCTCCCCACCATCTATGTGTTGGAACCTAGTGCCCAATGTGTTGGCAGTGGTAGGTGGAACCTTTGGGAGATGAGTAGGTCATGAGGGAAAAACCCTCATGAATGGGATTAGTGCCCTTTTAAAAGAGATCACTGAGAGCTCCCTGACTTCTTCTGCCTTGTGAGGAGACAGCAAGAAGAAATCCATCTATAAACCAGCAAACTAGCCCCCACCAGATTTCCCAGTGTCCAAAACTGTGAAAAATACATTTTTGTTGTTTATATGCCAACCAGTCTATAGTATTCTGTTACAGCAGTTCAACTAAGACATCATTTAATATGACTTGGATGTCATGTACATAAAATACAGAGTGACAATGAATATTATGATAGCATAGAAAAATTATCAACATTATTTGTATCTAAAAAAGCAGTGTGGTTCAATGATACAAAAAGGTATTTAAAATTAACAAGTACATTAGCTTTGCTGGTAGTAAAGACTAATTCTATCAACTTTGAAACTGTAAATATCCATTTTAATTTGGAGGAATCACATTATTTCAAATTTCGATATAATATACACTTTGTCTTGGTATATCTACACTGTCCTATTTCAAATTCATATAAAGCGTGGCATACTAGTCACAAGAATAACCCGTGATACTTAAAGATGTAGATCCCCAGGCTCTACTCCTATGTACATATGGAATAGAGAGCATTTTTAACAAGCAACACAGATAACATCAGAAAATTCTGGTGTGGGTGGTATATGTGGTCCAATAAAATATTGATCTAATTCCTCTACCTTTTGAAAATCCAAGCTGGAAAATCCTTAAGTGAAAGGCTCCATCTTATATAAAATGAAGCAGGCTTATTTTATACAGTCAAGTTTACCTTTTGTGTAAACCAGACATACTGGAAATATATTTCATCATCAGGGGAGTGGTTCAATAAGCCATGGCACATCCATGAGCCAGAGGCCAGCTCCCACTTTGCACCTTATCACTCTTAAAAAGCTCTACAGGGACAGTGTTGTATCTGAAAGATTCATGCCACACCTCATTTTAATCATGGATACAATAACCCCCATCTCTTCAAAGTCATTTAGCAGTGAATTTTCAAGAATACATCAAGTAGATTTTCTATGGGCCCATCTGTGCGGCACATTTATTTTCTGTGACTGTTTTGCTGAGCACAATGAAAACCTTGACTACTAATGAACAGGGACCCAGAGAACGGCTGGGCTGCTACTGCCGCTTGAAGCTGCTCTTGGTGAGAAAAGCATTCTTTCACCTGGGGCAGCGGCTGCAGGTCTGTCGACGTGTAGAAGCTTTTCAAGGAAAGCCTTTTAGTCGAGCTGCTTCAAATCTCTCCCATCTTCTCCACTTGAAGAGTAATTTCAAATATGATCTTCCTGGCTAGGAAGCCACAAAGCTAAGAGCAATCTTTTCTACTGTGCTTGAATCAACAGAAGTTGGAGTTTCAATGAGACATCAGTGTCTGAAACTATTAGAAGGGCCCTTGTGTGGAAGGTGTGTAAATTTAGACATTAAGAACTTGGGCTTTAGAGACAGAACTTATATACCCCCAGTTTTATCATCTGTAAAATGGGACAAATACTAAAACTTATCTAATGGGACTGCTATGGGAAAATTAATATAAAGCATGTAACATTCTTAGCAAAGTGATGGCAAATGATAAGCATGTAATCTGTCAATATGTCCTGTATGTGACATGTTACATGTAATGTTATAAGATATCATCAATATAATTTTTGCTATCATTATTACTAATAAGAGAACAAAACCTATAATCTTATGAGTATCATGATCATTTAGTTAATGCACAGCACTGCCAATAATAAATTATTTTCTTGAAAGGTACTAAATGTGGAGGAACACCTACTATCCTCTGGGACTATAATCTTCAGGATATGTGGTAATTTATTAATTTAGCACTGATACAAAAAAAATATTGCTGGCCAGGTTATCGTACAAATGAGAGTGTGAGGAATGCCCATTCCTGAGCCAAATACACTTCAACATAGCATGCAAATGACAAATATATTTCTAAGGAAACTCACATTATATTATGGACTACTGTATCTGTTATGCCTAAATGTATCATAAATGATTTTTCTCTGAGTCCATATGGATATCTCAATGATAGGTGATGATCAGATCATCTAATTGTATCAACCCTTATAAAAATCTGATAGTTTATGAAATCTTACTCTCAGAGTTAGTTCAACGTAGAATTTATAAACGATCATATATTTTATCCTATTGGTTTTTTGTTTTGTTTTGTTTTAATTTTCTAGAGATAAGGTTTCTATATGTTGCCCAGGCTGGTCTAGAACTCCTGGGCTCAAGCAATTCTCCCGCCTTGGCCTCCTCAAGTGTTGGGATTATAGGCGTGAACCACCATGCCCAGACAGTTTTTTATTTGTGAAACCTTAGTAGATTGATGGTAGTTTCAAGTTAGACATAATGGTCAAGAAAGGCCTAAGAAATCAGTTTAACAAAAGCAGAATTGTGAGAAAGATACTTTTTTTTTTTTTTTGAGTAGGAGTCTCATTCTGTCACCCAGGCTAGAGGGCAGTGGCATGCTCCCGGCCACTGCAGCCTCGACCTGCTAGGCTCAGGCCTTCCTTTCATCTCAGCCTTCCAAGTAGCTGGAACTGCAGGCACACATCACCATGCCCGGCTAATTTTTTGATTCATTGTAGAGATGGGTTCTTATCAAGTTGCCCAGGCTGACCCGAAACCCATGGGCTCAGGTAATCATCTCACCCTAACCTCCCAAAGTGCTGGGATTATTGGCGAGAGCCACTGCACCTGGCCAAGATACAGTTTTTAAAGAAGATATAAATCAGGTCACAAGAGATATCAAAAGAAAGACCAAAAGTGAAATCGTAAAGGTTTTCAAAGCTCAAAAGGCCTTGTTGGACCCTCCCTTGAGTCTTTCCCTTTCACAAAGTTGTCATATATTTGTGTGTCGATCTCTTACCACAGTCTACTTTATTTTACTATTATTTACTTCTCTGGGATTATTAGATGGTAACATCCCAAAAGAGGTCTTATATTCTCCTTTGTATCTTTTCCCCCAAAGTGCCTAGTACAAACTTTGTTTGTGGCATTTATTCCAACTGCCACTGCAAAATTTAAGTGTGAACTGTATTGCTTAAGGTTGTTAGAAAATTCATGTCAAGGCAGGCATTTAAAAATCCAATGAAAAGTACAAACAGATTTGACAGTTCAAGAATGAGTATTAATTTAGGCAAAGGGAAATTAATTTCTTTTGAGGTAAGGCAAATTGTCTAATATTTAGAATTGCTTTATGGAATATAATGGTTTTCTTCATATATGCATTCATTCATTTCAGTCATCAGAAAGAAGTGCAGCATGGTGGTTAGAAATGGTCTCTGCTGTCCACTGTTTATGTTCAAGTTCTGGGTCAACCACTATCAATTATGAATCTTGAATAAGTTACATTTCTACATTTCAGTTTCCTGAGGTGTTAAGTAGGAGTAATAGTAACAATAACACCTACTCTATGAAGTTGTCATGTGGTTTAAATGACATAGTCCGTGCAAGAGCCACATAAATGTGGTCCCTAATTCTATCTGAATCTACTATATGTATAGCACTGTGCTATTCACTGCATGACATGGTTTCCTACTTCTATAACTTTACAGTATACCAGGTAAACAGGACATGAAGGAAAAAGTTAATTATACATGACTAAATGCCATGTTAATTCAGTGGCTGCTGAGAGGGCAGACGGTTGGATAAGGAAAGAAAAGCCTGTCCTTACTGAGCCTTGTTAATATCAGGCATTATCCAGAAAACCTGACCTTGTTATTATTTTTTTATTGTTTCTCTTTAGCAGTTGGAATTTCCCCCAAATTTTAAATTCTGGCACTTCAATAGAATTAGGGGAATCCTGTGAGGGGGAAAAAAAAAAGCAGTTTTACAACAAAAAAACTTTCATCATTCCATGAATATAAGTTAAGGAAAAACAATATTGCTAAAAGTAACTAACAGCTTTTTAATGTTTTCACATGCCAGGAAAGCTAAGTGCTTCATGTGCATTCTTTCAATTGTTTCTCACAACAAAGCTATGAAGTAGATGCTAATATTATTTTCATTTTACACATAAGGTAAAGAACTTTGAGGAACATAAATGATTTGCCTAAGATGCCAAGATAGTGTGCCACCTACCACTAGCTGAGCAATAAGAAACATGAGTAGTAATGAAGAAACTAGAGGTCAAGAAACATAGCTTCCTAATTCTCCTAGATGATGCCCCAAGAAAGTCAGAAACTATATGCTCACTCTTCCTTCCTATCCAAGGCTTACTCTTCCCTCCTAAGCAAGTAACCTTGTTCTCATGCTGACCAATAACTCAGAACCAGAAAGCAAAGTGAAATGGTTTTCAAGATGTGAGCGAGAGGAAGTATGTTTCATTAAATGTTGGTGTGGTGTGCTTTCAAACATCAGGAACAATACTTATGGGCCTAGAGAGCTCTCGGGACACAGGTAAACCCAGACATAATAAAACACAAAGGTCCCCATTAACTTAGCTTAAACGACATTGGTCTAAAGAGACTGTTCGATTAAGTAAGGTTGAACAAAATCCTGTATCTTTATATCTTCTTCTTAAATGGAAATCCTTAAATGAGCTCTAACTTACAGCAATATACCAAAATAAACTAATGTCCATCTAAATCCTAACATAGTACCTGCATTCTCTTTGCCTTAAGAAAATAATAGTTATGTCTGGGTGGTTCTAGTGTTCTGTGGTGCATGCCTGACTTATTTATTTTACAGCACTTCTCACTTCTCAGTTAGCAGTTCAAATTTATGAGACCATTCCATTGCTTTCTCCCCAGGATGTGGAGCCTTAGAGAAGGTATTTTACTCTAAACTTCAAAAGGCTGAGTCATTTACTATTCGCTTAGAAGATTAAAATAGACATTAAGCTGTGTAGGTTTATTGTAGACAATCATATCTCTGCAAAGAATACATGTTTACTTGTCATGAATATCAGAGACAACATAAAATACCTGGCAAGAACAGAGAATTTGTGCATCATCTCATCTCTTTCTCTCTCTCTTTTTGCCCAAACTTTCATCTCTCCTAAAATTCACATCTCTTGCAAACGCTGATTTCATATTATAAAATGATGTTAAGTCCTTCCTAAATGAAATTAAGAGTTAAAATAAGAATATACATCAGTAGTTAATTCTGCAGCCCCTTACATTTTAGAAAACCTTCTCATGCATGCTGTCTCTTTGATGGCAAGGAAACTAAGACAGGAGGAAGTCTTGTGCCCAGCATTGGAGAGGAGTGACCAGACCAGACAGGACTCTTAACAACTGCCAGCCTCCTTGCAGTATGAATTCCTAACTCCACATTTGGCTGCAAACTTTTAGTTCACAAACCACATTTGGCTTGCAGATATATTTTATATGGTCCACACAGGACTTTAAAAAATTGAATTACTTGCCAATGTTTTAAAAGTTTTTTTCTAACGTAGATAAAATTCAGATTTCCAGCTTGCTTTAAAATCAGAACATCTGATTCTACCAGGCCTGTATTTCTTAAATACAATAAGTGGTCAGAGCTCATTAACTTACACTTGTCCTCTGTCCTGCTTTCTGCTTGTCCCATTCATTTGTGCATCTGAATTTAGACCTTGCACCATCATGTGTGATGAAGCAAAGATTCCCTGTCCAGGAAGAAGTCCCTCCAATGTCCCACCAAGAGATAATGGAATACAGACTGATATTTAAGTATCAGAGTTTTAGAACAGGAATAAACTTGAAAACTATGCAGTCTCATGGTTCATAATCAGGTGTTGCAGTCTTTCAGGGGAATCTTAAAAAGAGTTTCCTTGTTCCCCCTACATTTAATTACTGATAGACTTACGTAAATTGCTTTTCTTTTTCAAATACAAAATTGACTTATTTAAAACCTTATGATGGTAGTTCTCTGCCTCACATGTTTACATCTTTCCTCAAAATGTTTCTTCATTTATTTTTTGTTTGTTTAGTTATTTATTTGATATGTTAATTATTATCTCAAGTCATAGTAACATTAGTTAAAGTCATTACTATAATCAAGTATTTCAATTGTGTGCTTTGAGTATCACATGATTTTGACAAGTAAACAAGGGGAAAATGTATTTACTACTAAATAAATAAAATTTGGTTTTAAAAGTATTTCCAAAACTGGGTTCACTGGGGTTAAAATAAAAAATAATAATAAATCTTTGATACAGTTAAAAGATTGGAAAGCATTAACTTATTTTAATAACTCATTCTATAGAAGAGAAAACTATAATCTAAATAGGTCAACTGGCTTATGTAAGATTGCTCAATGGACAAAACTTGGAATGAAAATTCTAAGACAGCCATTTGTATACCTAACCCTGAATTGTACTTGACTTTAAAATAATAATTGAAAAAAGAAAAGAAAATTCTATGACATATGACCTGCCCAAGATATCTTTCATGGGATCTGGGACATGCACAGTTCTCTCTAGTGTAAATTAGATCATCCACTTCCCTAGCATTGGATCAGGAACTATGACAAGTTCTGTGGACCAAAAAACCAATAGCTCACAGTCTCTCCCTTCATGGGAACTTTTTTTTAGCAAGGAAGGTAGGCAGATAAATAATAAAATAAGGTGTCATAGGAGGCATGATAGAAGAGGACAGAAGAGGAAAATGAAAGAGAACACAAAAGAAGAAATGTTTTCAGGAATGATGATGTTCAATTTTGAATAGGATAAAGTGTGAGGAAACTAAAATCTAGATGAGGCAGTTGGATAACCAAGTAAGTATCTGTGGTAGGCAGATTTCTGTTCCCCATGAGCACCTCTGATATCTTGTCAATGAATATGTTCCATGGCTAAAGGGACTTTGCTGATATTATTAGGATGACTAATCATTTGACCTTAAAATAGGGAGATCATCTTGGATTATTCAGGTAAGTCCAATGTAATCACAAGAGCCCCATAAAAGCAAAACTTTCTCTTGGTTGAGAACAGTAGAAAAATGTTTTTTTAAATGGTAGGAGAGGAAGTTGGAGAGATTTCAAGAATGATAAGCATTCTAAGTGCTATCATGTCAAGGAAAAAGAAACTTCAGTCCTACAACCACCAGGAACTAACTTTCATCAACCATTTGGATGATTTCGGTAGTGCTGTCTTCTCAGAGTTCCAGGAAGGATGCAGCCTTGCTGACACCTTGATTTCAGACTTGGGAGGCTCTAAATAGAAAATACTGCTTAGCTATACTGTGCCTGGACTTCTGACCTATGTATGTTGACATCATAAATAGGCATTTTTTAGGTCACTAACTTTGTAGTAATTTTTTAAAGCAGAAATAGAAGACCAATGTGGCATCTTAGATAAGAGGTTGGGAGCTTATACCCCACATCTTTAAAATAAAATATACATACATATATGTATATATAAAGAGGTTGGGAGCAATGATGAATAAATTATTTCTCACCCTCTAACACCTTGTGGTTCAATATTTCAAGTGGAGTGAAAATCTACAGGTAAATTTGATATGCCGTGTGAAGATAACATGTATATTTAATGTGGAGATAAAAGTTAGAACAAGAAAGAAAAGCTATTGGGTTATTGGAAGCAAAGGAAGAAACACATTTAGTGTTTAGACTCCCCACACACTGTGCATTGTATGAGGTGCTTTGCATTATCATTTATTCATCACACCAAACCAGTGGGGCAAATATATTATTGTTCCCATTTCACTGATGAGAAGACTGGAGCTTATAGATATGAATAATGGGCCAAAGGCCAACAATGAATTAGTGGCAAAGTCAGGATAAACTTTCAGATAATCCTGATCTCTCTGATGGGGAATCTCCTGTGGTTCATTTGCAGCAGATGCATGAGGTCTGTTGTTGAGAACACAGTTGTCCATGTTTATGTGCACACAGCACAAATGGTCATTTTAGAGGCCTGACTTCAACAGTTCTTGAGCTTTGAAGAAAGCTTTTGGCAAATAGGACTCTAATCTGCAGGAGACATGGCTCTCCCTCAGCGACCGCCCCATTCTCTCTGATGTAATGTCTGCCAACAGGAACACCAGGCTTCCCTAGCCCTGATGCCACAGTGAACTTTACCCCTGCAGCATATGGTGCCTGATGCTGGAAATGTCATACCTCTGAATTCTAGAATTAGGATTGGCAATTCTAAACGGCATTCCACTGAGGATGTCTATGCATTTTTACTCCCTACAGTGAGGGGTAAGAATCTTCTGGCATATGCTTCAGGAAATCTGTATGTGCATTTCATCTGGATAGCCTAAGACATTTTCTCACCTCTGGTCTTTCTTGCTCTACTGTGGTTTGTCCGTATTAATCTTCTCACTGATTTATCTCTTCTCATTCCAAACAGCTTGGATGCTATTGCTTTAATTACTTTCTTTGGGAAATTATGCTGTTGTCTAATTGATACTACTATTAATTTTATTTTCTATTATCTAATTTATTCCACCCTCTTCTCCCTCCCTCATCTTAGTTTCAGGCCATTACTCCTTATTTCTTTTGGTTCCAGTCAATCATCGTTTCATTCTTTCTAAAGTGGCATAATAATCTCTAACAGCAACAAATACTTAGAGAGATCATAACATCAATAGCAAAGACAGTGGGATGCAACATCTTTACCTTATCCACTCACTCCTTCCATCACAGATATTCACCCCTCTTTATTATTACCGAAGAACAGCATTCTCTTTTTTCTGAATTTTATAACTCATCACAATTTTATAATGCATCCAATTTTTTTCTCTCCTCCCATTCCTACCTTCTGTCCCTCCCTCCCTTTTCACCCTTTTTTCTTTCCTCCTCCTTCTGTCTTTTCTGTATCTCTTTTTCTGTCTTTCTTTCCCTTCTTATGCAAGATTTACTGTTTTCACCTGGTCTATAGGAGCAACTTTTTTATTTGATCTATTTTAGAAACTATAAGAAAGTATAAAAAATAAAATTCGAAAAAGATCCATAATCATAAAAACTACGATAACTACCAATTACATTTTACTATGGTCCTATCATCATAGCATGATATATTTTAACCCACTGAGGTTTCCATCAAAATTAATTGTCTTTAACCTTTTTTAAGGCAAAATTTCTATTGTTCATTTTCTTAAAATACAGAGGACTTTGTCTCCTTGGCCCCATTGATACAAATGAGTGTTATACATTTCTACAATAGTTCAGAGAAGAAAACATTTGCTTCTGTCTGGGGAGAAAATGGTGGTAGTTAAGCTTGATTGTCAAAGGGGAGTGAGTATGGGGTCAGTTTTTGAAGTACTAAGGAAAATAGAAAGAAGAAAGTGTATTCCAGAGAAAGATTGTGGTGTGAGAAAAAGAGGCATAGATTTTGACCAACAGAACCCATATTTTCAGAACACTGAGTAGTCCCATGTACCTGGACACAAAGAGTAATAGACATAATGTAGTGGGAATCGAGACTACTGCCATTGTCTCTGAGGGCCTTAAATGAGAAGGCAAGGAATGTAGGGACCAGGGAATCCTTGAAGGTTTCAAGTAGAGAAATGACATGTTCCTAATGGAGCCATGGAAACTATTTGAGCAGCATTGGGAGGTCATATTGTAGGGTGGAAAGAATGTATGTTTTGAATTGGATTGGTGCAGATTCAAGTTCCGACTTCTCCCTTTATAAGTGAGACATGTTGGCATTTGGAAAATACCTATCATCACTCCACCTCAGGTTCCTCATCCATAAAATATGAATAATAATACGTGTGGCATAGGATTTGTCTTAGTTCAAGTTCTCCAGAAACAGAACCTGAAAGGAGGAATCAGGTGTAAGTAATTGATTAAGGAGGCTCTCCCAGCCTAGATCTGTAAGGACATAGGGGAGAAGCCAAAGAAAGGCATGACTTCAGACAAAGTCCACAGAAATTCACTTTAACCTCATCCTCCCAGGTGACTCCAGAGTGAAAGTTATAGCTTATAGGTGTACTGATTTGAGGCAAGAGAACAAGAGTTTTTGTGCTTTTAGGAGTCACACTGGTGTGACTAGGAGGATGGTGATCATTACCTAGAATACACCTAACAAGAGTAGAGATTTGAGGAAGAGCAGGAGGATGAATTCCATTGTGGACATGATTATCCACAGGGAAAACCAGCAAATGAAGAAGAGACATTGCTTTTTCCATAGGATACCTAAACATAAATTCAAGGTTAATCTTAATGGATGAGAACTATAATAAACCATGATTAATCATTTAAATCCCTTCACTTGCCCTGAAGAGAAGAAAGAGTCCTAAGGAAGGTGGGTTCTTTGCTTGAGCAAGGTGATGGGGTGGAGATGCAAACTGGGCATGTCCAGAGAGGGTTAGTAGGCTGACAAAAGGTAAGATTTGGGGAAGATCTGAGGGAAACACACAGGAAGAGACTAGAAGCAGCAAGATATGCTAGAGAAAGATGCAGGGGAAGAACCTGAAAAAATAAGAAAAATTTAAGAAGGCTATGAATGTTGTATAGAGAGAGGAAATTTGGAGAACCCCTAAAATCTTTAGCAGAATTGCTCTGGGAGTTTGCTATGTGATATTTATCCTTGTGATATATCTGTGAAATCTACAAATTTGTCTTTAGGAGTGACTACTAGAGTGCGTGTAAGTGAATTTGTGTAGTAGGGAGTGGGCTCTATGTGAGACCAGGGGCTCCTCTTTGTGCTTCCTACAACTAGGTTATATTCAAGTTGTACTGGAAACTGGCTCACTGTAAGAAAATGCTACCCAGCAGCTCTGAAAGCTTGGTCTCCACGCAGTCAGAAACAACCCAGAAGGGAGCGGGGACTGAAAACAGTGGAGAGAGAAAGGAAACTGCATCTGAACTCAATTATATCAGTCAGCCAATCAGTTCTCCAAAGCACTGCATATTATTCATAGTAAAAGTTAAAACAAAAAAGAAAATGGAGACTAATCATAAAAAAGCTTAATCATGAAAATAAAGCACACGCATCTCTAAACAAAGAGCTCTTGGAGCCAATCAGAAACTCAAAATGAAGAGAGATACAGTACAGTTGTCAACTGGATGAAGCATCAGGAAAAAATTCTGAGTTAATCAGAAAGCATTCTTTCTATCCAGTAAGCTCGCACCCATTTACAATCCACTGTGCTAATGACCATTACTCAAAATGACAACATCGTAACTAAAATCACCATTTGTTCAAGTTAATTTCTTAAAGATCTGTGATTTTCTCCCATTACATTTAATATTTATGAATCCTAACTCACTGGAACTTCTCTATTTTCTGGTTATTACCATCCATTTTCAGCATGTAAAATGAAGGTCATTAAAGTTGGACTTTTCCTTTTCTTTCCCATTTACCTAGCATTACATCTTTAAAAGGCAATATAATTCCAATCAAATGCTTGGCGTACAATAACAATTTTACCTTTACTTGAATATTATGTTATGGGGAACAGAATTTAGATACCATTAACTTTGTCTGCTATGTATACGTATTTCTCACTTTAAGCAATAGTTACTTTTTAACAAATCTGGCTAGAAAGTGATTACTTTAGGTAGGAAAATCCTGATTTTACTCTGACTTCTATTGTAAGGGAAGCAAAAAAAAAAATTGAGAGAAATTGAAATTCACTGGCAAAGAAGAGATGAAGTTGGCAGGCAGGTTAATGGCATACTGGGTACAATGATCTGTGTTCTTTCTCCTCATTCTTCCCTCTTTCCCTGGAATTCCTCATTTGTTTCAGAATTCCCTTGGGATATGATATTCATAGCTCTTGGAACTCAACCTTCCTACCTTTTTGGGGTACTTATATGGTACAAATGAAATTGGTTTAGCTCGCCAATGGGTTCTGCAATCAAACAAATGAGATGTTCTTTAATTTTACAAATCTTTGCATTCTGAGAAGGAAATGCATGCCCTATGATAGAAAGTACCTAATGTAAAATCTACACTTAGTATACTGGCTGTTACACTTAGATTGCCCCATGCACTCATTTTCTTGCTACGTTTCTCATTGCTTGCTATCACTGGAGATACTGGCTTTTAATTAAATACATTGAACAAAAATGAAGATTCAAATCTTCTCCATAACATGCTATATATTGGTGGCAGAGTTATCCTTAGACCCCGGTTCTATATAATGCTTTCTCACACCCACTTCTTTTCCAAATTTAGAAAACACTTTTCTCAGAGAGAAAATTCCAGAAAAGTTTCTCTACGGTTGCCCTTGGACTCCTTCTGTGCATAGATGAAGGGGGGAAGGGACCGAGAAAGAGAACAAAAAAAGTAGAACTTAATGCAATAAAATGGTGACAAAAATAAGGGCTTGCTGAAAAGCAAAAGGCTTTGCTCACACTAAACTAACATGGAGTAGTCTCTCATGCTGGGAAAATGAGTTAAAAAGGGCCATCCATGAGAATCAACTCTTAACTTCACTGTAAAAAAAAATATGAAAAAAAAAAAAACACCTCTAATGCCTGTTTTAGTTTCAAATGAAATGCTTTGTCTTTGGGAAATTCACACACACACACACACACACACACACACACACACACACACACACGGGCAGAAAGGCATTTCTGTTTTACTCTCTTTGAGATAGAAATGATTCAACCTTTGTCTTCCATTGGCTTATCCTCATTGGAGACAGTGGGTAGCGTGGAAAATGGGACTTGGTGTAAACCAGTCTTGCAAAGAACCCCACAGTTCCATCCCCTACCAGGCCAGTAGTCTACACACCCTTCCCACCAGGAAAGAAATGTATACTTTAACCCAAATATAATTAATACACCATAGAAAAAATAAGGATAAGATTAGCTTTAGGGCTGCCTGGGAAAAATAAAACCAAACAAACGAACAAACCATTCCATTAGCATTTAAAACACTAATTATTCGATAAAAAGAAATGCTATCTCTTGTTCCTAAGAGCTCAATATGACTAAAGGACTTATTTGAAACCTAGTTGGGAATGTGTCAAAAGGAAGTAAAAAACTCCTACTCCTCCAGTGAGCTAATTTCAAAAAAGGGAGAAAATGTGGAGTGAGGGGAAGGACACTGCTTGGAAGATTCAGACAGGCCAGTGGGAATAATAGATGCAGAGAAAGATTACATAGAGAAGGGAAGCGCCCACCGCAGCTGCACTCCTGAAAATGGAAGAGTCCTGTAGATGGGAGGCAGATTTCGTGAATGAGAGGAGACTGAGAAATACAGAATTTAAAAGCCTCTGAAGGTCTTGGTTCTGGGAAATTCAGTGGATCGTGGTAACGCGAACAGTGGCCAAGAATTTGACCGCAAATGTGATCCTTCTCTCCAGAGAAAAGATGAGAATGCCAGCTACAAGACAGTATAAATTGAACCACCAGATAGCAGGCCGATTAGAGCAGAAACATATTACTCTCCATGCAACTGAAAGTATTCACACATCTTTATGTTCACAGTCCTTTAAACACAGAGCAACTCAATAAATTCTTATTTATGTGATGCCATCAGCGGTAGCGGCGCCCAGATAGTTTTCCTCTTTTGTTTATAGGCAGAAGGGGATGCAACACACGTGTTTTTGTTTTTTTTTCTTTCATACAAGCTAGTGACTGCCCTTGGAGTTGCAGGGTTAAAGTGGGAATTGAAGGGATTTGGCGGTTTTACATACATCTTTTTATTCACAAAGACTTCTAATCTTGAAACTGTTTCTTTGTTTTAAATCAGGAATCTATTGATTAAGCGTGAGACCAAAGACGGCTCACCAGGGGCTGAGGTAGGGTATACACTGTGGAATTAGGACAGTTAAACACTGAAATCGATCCTCCCTTTCTCCTGCCGCTGTTGCTGTAGCAAGCTGTTTCTCTAAGCTATTAATTTTATTATTAGCACACCTGGAGGCATTGCTTCCCTCAGGGAAAAGCAATTCAACTGTGTGTGCCACAAGACTAGTGGCAGATGATCAATGACACAGCTGGGACCGGACAGGGAGTTGCATCCCATCACCCCACTATTTGAAATTTGGGGATGATCTTCCCTGCAAAGTGAGGACCAGAAAATATGATCTTGATTCAGATCTGCTCCCTGCACTGCTTTAGCAAACTTTGGTTACTAAGAACTTGCTTTTGTTTGTCAGTTTTTAAAGGAAATATTGAAATAAAAGTTCTCTAAATTCTACCCTAACTAGGCTACCTCTTCACTTTGTGGCTTCTTGAAAGCCATTTCCCTATCCTATATCTTGTGTAAGATGAGGACAGGAAGAAAAGGGGTCACACCGGAGACCAGAAGTTGTAAGCTGACTGCTCAAGGATTAACCCTTCTTTGCCCAGCGTGATATTGACCTTGTGAATTGCATACAAATTTATGCATGTTGAAAAACAAATCCATGGCCAACTTTCAGAAAACGGAATATTTCATATAGACTTCTGAATATCTGGTTTCTTATTAAAGCATTAGGTACACTTGTAACACTGAATCTCATGGCCAACTGTGTAAGTGACAGGAATTGAGAAATGTCTGTCCCCTTTACAGGGTCTCAAGTACTCTACAGTCTCTTAAATTCTCACTTGTTAATATTACCTGCTTTGTCTCAATGCAGTTGAAGTTGCAGTCTCTGGTGGGGATTATCTTCATGATTTAAATTACCTGGCAGTATTATAATACAAATAATGCCCTTCTCAGATTATGTCAATTTTTTTCCTGATTCTTTACTTTCCTCCCTTCTTTTATCTCTCCTTGTTCTTCATTCTCTCTTTCCCTATCCCTTCCCCTGTGTGTGTGTGTGTGTGTGTGTGTATTCAGGCTAAGGTCACTATTTTAAAGATATCCAGATGATAGAGTTGAGGCTGCTTCATTCATGTTCATATTTTTTAAAAATGCATCTCTTCTTGTAGTGTGCAAGAACTGAATTAGTTGCCAAAGAAGTCCCAGGACACAGTTTTGTCATTGTTTTTGTCCATGGTCTGATGTTTTGGACTGGCTAAGCAGCAGGTTAAAAGCAGTTTATAATGAAAGGCAGGTTGTGATCATAATAATCAATGTACTGAGTTCTGCCATCCCCAGGCAAAAGTATGAAGGTCCTTGGCTCTTATAATCAAATTTCTGTGTCTTCCAAAGACTAATTTCCATTTCCATTCCTTTAACAAATGTTGGTTGAGCAAATACTACAAGCTAGGCTCTGTTCCAGGAATAAGTGCTATAAGTTAGGCAAGTTCCTTCATCTAGCCTACCACCATCAGAATATGCAGGATTCTACCTCTGACTTCTGCGAACCATGCTGTAGAAATAGCAGGCTTTGGAACGAGACAGCTGTGGGTTTGAGCCCAAAGTTAAGGCTTTGCCACCTAACTGTGTGTCCTTGTCAGGTTACTTAATCACTCTTACAAAGATCACTAGCAAAAATAGTTATAATAATGTCTACCTCTAGTAGAACAGCATGAAAGGAAGCAACTGCCCCCATTCCTTAGGGAGTGGTCAGATCCAGCTAATTCACTGCCAATCTTGGCATTCAGGATTTCCAAATCAATGAACTATCACATGAGCTATATAGAAAGATATGCTATAGGCATAAGAGGAGTGGGAGTTACACAGTCAGTTATATATAGTCCTCCCTCAGTATTTGTTGAAGATGAGTTCCAGGACCACCTCCCACTCCAATACCAAAATCTGAAGATGCTCAAGTTCCTTATATAAATTGTCATGGTATTTGCATTTAGCCTAGGCACATTCTCCAGTATATATATATATATATATATTTTTTTTTTGAGTTGGAGTCTCACTTGGTCGCCCAGCTTTGCCTGCTGGGCTCCGGCGATCCTTCCGCCTCAGCCTTCCGAGTAGCTGGAATTACAGGCATGCGCTACCACGCCCGGCTGATTTTTTGATTTATTGTAGATATGAGGTCTCGCTGCCCAGGTGGGTCTTGAACCCGCAGGCTCAGGCAATCCACTCACCTCAGCCTCCCAAAGGCGCGGGATTACAGGCTGAGCCGCCGAGCCCGGCACTCTCCAGTATATTTTAAATCATCTCTACATCACTTTTAACACTTAATACCATATAAAGTTATATAAATAGTTGTGATACTTTTAATTTGTTATTTTATTGTATTACCTTTCTGAATATTTTCAATCCACAGTTGGTTGAATTCACCTATGCTAACACATGAATATGGAAGGCTGGCTGTACATTGATCAATATTTTACAGCTAAGATTTATATACTTAAATTGTACACTAAAAACTGTAAATAAATAATAACACTTATGTGCAAGAATGGGGAGTAGAAGTATAGATGATAGGGTAGAATGTCCATACAATAATGTGCCCCATAATGACACTTCAGTTAATGACAGAGCACACATATCACAGTGGTCCCAAATGATTATAATACCATATTTTTACTATACCTTGTCTATGATTAGATATGTTTAGATACACAAATCATAAACATTGTGTTATGGTCACCTACAATATTCCATATAGTAACAAGCTGTGCAAGTTTGTAGTCTTGAAGCAAGAGGCTAAACCATACAGCTTTGGGGTGTAATAGGCGACACCATCTAGGTTAGTGTTAGTACACTCTATGATGTTCACACAATGACAAAATCATCTAACCACACATTTCTTAGAAGAGATCCCCATCATTAGGCCACACATGGGTGTAACTGTTGAAGTTGGGTAATAATATAAGGGATTTCATCATACTACTCTAATGATTTAGAATATGTTTAAACTTTCTTACAAGAAAAAAACTTGTAAATGATAAAAAATTTGGTATCTAAATAAAGATATGCAGATCAGGCTGTGGAAAACTAAGACATAAAGGGTCCTTTATGAAGTTAAATACATTCTTTTTTTTTTTTGCGTTGGAGTCTCACTCTGTCACTCAGGCTGGAGCGCAGTGGCATGCTCATGGCCACTGCAGCCTTGACTTGCTGGACTCAGGCGATCCTTCTGCCTCAGCCTTCCAAGTAGCTGGAACCACAGGTATGCGCTACCACACCCGGCTTATTTTTTGATTTATTGTAGAGATGAAGTCTCACCAAGTTGCCCAGGCTGGTCTCGAACCCCTGAGCTTAGGCAATCCTCTCGCCTCAGTCTCCCAAAGCGCTGGGTTTACAGGCTTGAGCCACTGTAACCGGCCTTAAATTTATTCTTCATTCAATTTAAAGGATTGTCTTTTACTGTTTTTGGTGATTCCTTATTTCTTAGTATTTAAATATCCATTCTTTCATAAAATGGAGATAACATTAATAACAGCTATCATTTATCAAAAATAGACCTGAAGTCTGATTTTGCACATGAAATTTTATTGGAACAAATCCAATAAGTTTTATTTTAAAATTAATGTTTTATCTTAAAATTCACGTTTTAAAGTTTTATTGAAACACAGCATTTACATATTGTCCATAGCGGCTTTCATGCTACAAACTCAAGTTTTGTAGTTGTGATAGAGGCCATATTGTCAACATAACCTAAGATATTTGACCCTTTACAGAAGAAAATTTCTGGATCCTTGATTTACCGTTACTCCTGACTCATAATATGTGCTCAATAAATGCTCATAATATGGGTACCTCTTCTCTGTCTGAAAGACCTCTTCCCTCAGGTCTCTTATAGGTGACTGAGTACTAACTGGACACATTAATTTAAGCTATTAATGGTTGATAATAGCTTATTATGTCACCACTCCCAGATAAGACACTAAAATCCTCCCCTAAAATGCAAATGTTAGCACAGAGACACAGCTAATAAATCAATTCCAGAAACTGAGATTACACAGCTCTTTTGCGTTGGGGGCACTTTTTCCCTCTGAGATTCTTGAGTGCTTTCCCCCACACATCCCACCAGCTGCTCTTGGTGTTTATTCTATTTTTATAATTGCACGGATTAGTATAAATATATCATAAACCCACATGGACTAGCGGTATTTTCTACAATAGTTAAGCCCTTTGGGAAGTAAGTGATGGGGGGTATAGTATAATAGTTAAGAATGTGGTGTTTAGCAACGAAGAGACCTCGCTGCTTGCTTTATTAGTAAATAGCAGTATAATTTAGCACCAAAGGCTTAAGATCAGTGTCCTCATCTGTAAATTGGAGATGGGAATAGCATCCATCTTTCAGAGGTTTTGTGAGGATTAATGAGAAATTTTGAAGGAAGTGCTTATCACAGCTAACATTTATGGAGCACTTACTATTTTTACACCTTGTGTTGCAAATGTCAGTACCTCCTAGGGATAATGATCCTTGCTAAATTGGGTTTGTCCAGGGACCAAAAGTTAGAGTGTGTGACCTTCAAAACTGTACCGTGTCCCAACCCCCTGTTCCTTCTCACCATCATTAATCGCTGACTCAAAACCCAATTTCAGAAGGGGAACAGCTTTCATAAAGTCACAGGTGCCTCACATGAAAATCTCTTCCAAATGTATAATTCTGTAACTCTGCATGCTACCTTAATAGTCTACAGTTCCAGTAATAAAGATAGGTTAATTTTGCATTAGATGAGCTTTAATGTACATTCAGAAACCAGAAACTGGCTTATGTATTCATTAGTGGAAATCTTGCTTAAAGTGGGTCATGAGGAACTAGAGGAAATTCAGAGACTTTGGGAGGAAAGAAGGCATTTTGCTCAATGTGTCATCTTCCATTATTTTTGATGGGTTGAATGACTGTGAAGCAAATGAGCCTGACATGTTTTCTAATGTAGCACTGGTATGCAATGTTTTAAGAGATCAGCAGGGAAGTGACTTTCCTGTGACGTTGGCATCTAGTACCCGACTTCAGGAACGTATGGTGGGAGGCTGCTGTGGCCTAATTATCAGTGAGGGTCACACCTAGTATAATCTCCTCATTTGGCACAATAGCAGCGGCGAGACATCCTTCAAAGTGATGTCTTATCTGTAGTCACCATGCAAAGAACCTGGGCTTGAAATAAGATAGGACTATGGCCGGTAATGTCAGGCAAAGTGCCTCACCTTTGAGCAGCAGAGTTTCTTCACCCAAAAAAGTAGAACTAATGATTACTAGGACAAAAAAGAGTGTCTGTAAAGTACGTTGAACAATTTCTGTCACATAAGCTCTAAATAAACTTTTTATCTGGGAAGTTCCTTGAAGAGCACTTTGAACATAGTGAGCACTCGTAAATGGTAGTTATTATTGTTATTGTTACCATCTTCATTGTCACTGTTGTCATCAAAAGCTGACCGACAAGATCAAAAATTATTTTTATAGACCTCATATTCAATAACGCCTCAAGTAGAAACAGTAATAGGCTCAAATGACAGTATAAACTTCAAATTTAAAGCTACACCTACAAAGAACTATACCTCCCCTGGGCCTTTGACTCTGACTACAGTTACAAGAATTTGTATGTGAAAACAGAGAAGCCATTCCTACATGTTGAGAAGAATGCCCCCTCCACCTTCTGTCTGCTATAAACTATGTGATAGAGAGATTCCCCAGGCTGTGTACAGAGGAAAGAACTCAGTCTCTACTTCAAGTGAGCTGAAGCGCTTAAGAAAACAAAGATATCCTTTGCCTAAGTTTCTCCAGTGTACATGGGGAATCAGATTCACACTTCCATTTAACAGTCACAGGAATTGCACACCTACAGTGATTTCCCAAGAGCACAATGCTGAAAACGTACCCCAAGGTGTCAAGAACAAATGTGTATAACAGAGTCTATCTTTCCTGACTACAACCTCTGTGTACGAGTCTTAATGGATTTAAAAGAAATAGAAACTGACACTGAAATGACACTTTTTGTGAACAAGATATATTAGATGTTTCCACACTTCCTCCTCCCCTACCCCCCGTCAGCAAGATTTTCCCCTTTGAGAGAAGTGTTCAGCCTGTGTATACTAGGTAGCAAGGCAGATATAAATGCAGGTGTTTTCCATTACTGATATTAAACTCTTGCCTGAGAGGGGAAATAGACCCCATATACACCATAAGACTCTGGTACTGCCTCTCTCCTCATACCCATTCCAGGTATTTATGTCCTGCAATATATCTTTTTCCTTTCTTTTCTCAACCTCCCATAATGTCAGATGGATACAAAGAACATCAACATTTACTGCCTTCATAAATAAAGTTTCATATCTATATAACCTAGAGAGTCAGAAGTCATTTTCCCTATTACATCTTTTTTTTTTTTTTTTTTTGAGTAGGAGTCTCACTCTGTCACCCAGGCTGGAGTGCAGTGGAATACTACCACAGCCTCGACCTGCTGGGCTCAGGCGATATTTCTACCTCAGCCTTCCAAGTGGCTGGAACTACAGGCATGCAGCACCATGCCTGGCTATTTTTTTGATTTATTGTAGAGATGAGGTCTCGTCAAGTTACTCAGGCTGGTCTTGAACCCATGGGCTTAGGCAGTTCTCTTTTCAGTCTCCCAAAGTGCTGGGATTATAGGGGTGAGCCACCGTGCCCAGCCTTCCCTATTACATCTTAACATAGCATTAATGCAATGAGATTTTCAGTCATAGCAAATAATGTGAAAACCAATAGAAGAGAATTGATTGCCACCTTCAGTATCCTATCTCTGTGCTATGAACAAAGGCCTAATACCTTTCATGTGTTTGGTTCTTAAAAGGGTATGCTGTGCTGGTAGTCTGGAGAATGGGTTTTTATTTCTTGGGGTACCTGTGGTGAGCTCTAAGCCCTCCAAGAATTTCTTTATCCTTTCTAATCCTTGGTGTCTTCACATATAGAGTAAGTTGAGGGGAAAAAAAATGAGTTTTCATGTTTTGTTTTGTTTTTTTTGAAAGCAGGATTTCTTGAGAGGACAGAAGAGCTCCCACAGTGAAAGGGGACCTGAGAAGGTTGCCCAGTTTTTATGTATTTTTCCAATACCACTCTATTGACTCTGTGGATCACTGTGTTGAATGGATTCTGCAATGTGAACTTAGCAGAAAAGCCATAATTGGGGTATAGTGCCTGCACTAGGGTAAGAGGAAGGAGGTAGAGTAGTGAGTGCCAGCCTTGCTATACCTGAAGTAGCTTCAAATGATATTTATATAAAAATTACTATCTAAGGTGAACACTGAGAGTTGCAAAAGAACTTTCCTTGAGAGTGAGATTATTCTTTCAATACTGTGAAGTCACACACGGAAGTTGCTAATAGATCTGGCAATATGTCAGTAGGCCAGCCAGATCACCTTCCTTGTCCCTACTACATTGTCATGGTATTTCTGTGTGTGTGTGTGTGTGTGTGTGTGTGTGTGTGTGTGTGTGTGTGTGTGTGTGAGAGAGAGAGAGAGAGAGAGAGAGAGAGAGAATTCAAGTGGCATTAAGAGGTAAGAGAATTTTTAACAAGTTTTGAATCTCACTATGTCTTTAATGTATTTGTAAGCACATCTAAACAACTTGTCTATCAGATCCCATTTGGAGTACATTTTCGAGTCCCTGAAGTAAACAACAACAACAATTTATTAAAGTGCCCTATTGAGGCACTTTTTTCATGATACCATATAGTCATCTACAATGCTGCTCTATCTTGCTCTTTGCCACCTTGCCATACCCTGTATAGACCTCACTACCACTCCTTTCAACAAAACCAAAATGACTATTTTCTCCTGTTACTAATATGAATACTTTCCTTCCAAGGAAAAATGACAATAAAATAAGCTTTGTGAGCAGTGCTCATACTCACACTCAAAAGGAAAGGATTATACAGGGCATGTGTACAGTGGGGTGGGAGTCTGAGTGACTATCTGAGAAGTTTGCCAATTCCAAGTGAATGTGGAAGCACTCGGATGACTGTCCACAGGAAAGACGTGAGATGCTACACAAAGCACCCTGGGAATGAGAAGAAATCGTATTTTCGGTTAACCAATCTATCCCATTTACAAACTAACATGCAAGTATTTAATAGCATGTTATTTTGTGAATATGTTATAACCTTTCTAGAATTCCTTTTCTTTTCTTTCCTTTTTTTTTTTTTTGAGTTGGAGTCTCACTCTGTTGCCTAAGTTGGAGTGCAGAGGCACACTCGCAGCCACTGCAGCCTCGACCTGCTGGGCTCAGGTGATCCTTCCATCTCAGCCTTCCAAGTAGTTGGAACTACAGGCACACACAACCATGCCTGGCTAATCTTTTGATTTACTGTAGAGATGAGGTCTCACCACGTTCCCCAGGCTGGTCTCGAGCCCGTGGGCTCAGGCAATCCTCTCCCCTCGGCCTCCTAAAGTGCTGGGATTATAGGAATGAGCCATCGCGCCTGGTCTTAGAATTTATTTTCTTGAAAGACATGAGTATATATTTAAGTTCTTTTTTCCAAAGGATAAGTGAATTGTTCCAGCACCATTTATTGATGTACTAATGTGCTCAAAACACAAAATAAATAAAACCAAAAATTAATCAGGAAAATATTTACCAGTTATACAACAAAAGATAACAAAAGTCATGTAAGCACATCTATACACAAATAAACAGAAAAATAAAGCAATATTTACAAGTAGTTAATAAGTTCATACAAAAATTAACAATATTCTAATAATAACACAAAGGAAATAGGTTGTCCACCTGCTTCATTAATAATTTTCAAACAGTGAGTGTGTCTGGGTTGGCATGAGTGGGTGAAATGTGTCATCTCAAACATTGCTGCTAAGAGTGTAGAAAAGAAGACCTTAGAAAGAAAGCCAGTAGCCCTTCAAAATACCTGTAGCTTTTGACCTATTCTAATTGTACTATGGTTCCTTGGCTTTCTCTTTCCCTGATGCCATGGTCCTTAGAAATCTAGGGTGAAGCAATAAGGAAAGAGGAAACTTACCTGGCTAAATCCTTAGAGATTTTGTAGGTCACCTGGTTTATGTCACACCATATCAAAAATACAGCACAATAGCAAGGAAAAATATAGATTCCAGCCTGGCTTAACGCTAAGAATTTTTGCAAAGATTTTCAAAGCCTCAAACATACAAGAACTTTCAAATTCTCCTCCCACCAATCTCATTTCTACCTTCCTACACCCTTGCCATCACCCGTGTTTCAATAGTGTACAGAGGGAGGGACAGGGGAGCTTATGGATAATTAGAAAGAACCTTAACCTTAAAAGAAGCTACAGCTTTCAGGAGCAATCCTAGTCCTGTTCTGAAAAGGATTTTCTCATTATTAATATCCCCATACCATTCCCTAAAAACCTTAAATTATAGAATTTGTACATTAGATTGGGGAAATCATCATTATCTTCATTTATACCCCTTATAATTTTGTCCACAGAGGACTGCAATGCCTCCCTGCCCACAACTCCATGATATGGGCATAACTGTCTAACAGAAATAATCTAGTTCAATTAGCCAAAAAAGAATAAAGCAAAGGCATACCATCATACAATATAAGAAATTCAAAGCCTGCCTGCTGTGAAGAATTTGGATATTAGTTGAGCTAAAGGTGACATATTGGAAGTTTTCTGAGTTCATTTCAAATAATTTTCTCTTAATTTTTTACTTCCATAACTATTATGTCTCAACAAGTTCTAATTCAGAGAATTTATGCTAAGCAAATAACCTAAATCTTTAGTGAACAGTTACATCCCAAGGTACCTATTATGGTATTATTTTTAACACTGGGAATAAAGAAAAAAGATAAAGAACACTATTTACGCTCCCAAATGGAGAAGTGGGTATTTAAGTTTTATTTACTTACACGGGATAAAATAATATATATCCATCCAGAGTAATGCTATCTAAGGTTGCTTTAATTTAGGAGTGTTCAAATTGTACATTAAGTTAAAGAAATTGCTAAAAAAAACTCTTAAATAATCAGATGGACCCCAATTGTATTTTGTGACTTTGGGAAACTAAATTTACAAATATCACAACTGTAGATACTTTCCTCCCATGCTATGTTGCAAATATAAATGAAAAATTTAAAGACTCCTTTAGAAATAAGTTATTCTATAGACTACAGTAGTTTAGAATGTAGTTTTCTGGCTAATAATCATCAGGTTTTTTTTGTTTTTGTTTTTTTTTTTACTGCTAGACTGTATTGTCACCTTCATCACATAATGTAGAAGGTGGTTTTCCAGGAGGTGGGGGAGGAATGATTCTTATAGATGTGAATCACTGCACACATAAAGATGAATAGAAGATAATGCTGAAAGTGTCAAAATTAAAAAAACATATAAATAAGCCTTAGCATAATAAATATATCATGGACTTTTGAGCTGCTCACAAGCTAATTCACAAAAAATGTACAAAAAAATGTAGAAAATATACAAATGCACCAGAATATGCCTAATATTTTCTCTCCACATTCTAAGATATCAAGAATGAATTTTTTATATGAGAGAGATCTATCCATCATCTATCTCTCACTATCTCATAGATGACTTTTATCATCTTATTTATCCCTATATTCTAAAATTTCAAACATATGCTATTTCTATAATTTTAAGAACCAAACATACATAAGAAACAATGTTCACAGGGAGTATCAACTCAGCTTTCACTAACACCTAAGGATTTCTTGAAGCTGTGCTAAATTATTTTCATCAGAAACAATTGTTTCAAGGCACACAGAACTGGTCACATTACTTGTCAAAAATTAAAGACCTTGTCAAACTGTTTCCTTTATAGTATTATAAACAGTTAGTTGTCAAAAGTGAACTGTTTGCAAAAGCAGCATAAAAAGAGGAAAAATGGTCTCTTTTCTTTTTATACTGAGTGAAGGGTTTCCTATAATTTTAGCAGTCATTAAGATTTACTAATGAAGACTTGAGATGGAGTCTAAAAAAGGAAATATAAAGTTAAGTGGCTCATTTCGTGTTTTGAGAGGTAAAATATTAAGAGGAAAAAGAAGCACAATCTCATCAATCATAAACCACAGCAAGCTGGAAAAGTAATGTAGCTTTTTCCAGCAGTAGCCTGCACTGAAGAACTACATTGGCCTAGCGAGACTACCTTCTAATAGGTGAGAGGCTATTTCAATCTCCATACCCATTTAATCACAGGACTGTTTGATCACTGACTGCCAATTATCCTGAATTATGTGTCATATAGTAGGTTTGTGATCTGGGCTATAGTGCATTAGGGACCCAGCAGAGACCACCATGTTGATTTGACAAGGTTCTTAGAGCTGGGATGAATAAATTAACACAACAAAATGATTCTGATGAAAAGAAGATTGAAGCCAAGCTCCCAGAGATGGAAGATTAGTGACTAATCAGCTCTAACACCTGGTTTCCATAACCCTCTAATAACGACTCCTCACGCTGCTATAACAAAACACAACAGCTTCTGCTGGGGGGAGAGAAATGTGAAATAGCCTCAAAAGTTATGGCTTGGGGTGTTTTATTCACGACAGGATGTATTTCACCTGTTCTCAGAAAATTAGAGCAGTGGCAATTCTTTTCCCTCTTTATAGTGGGATGGAGGGTGGGAGACGGTTGTGAATTCAAAACAAGCAGGTTCCCAGGAGAACAGATTGAATGAGAAATTCACTGCTGCTAACTTTTCAATTCAACTTATATCAGCTAAAAAGAGGAGGAGGCATGCGAGGAGGGGAGGGAGAAGGGAAGGAGGTCGAAATGGCAAATGCTGATGGGACTGTACTGGTGGAGAGAGACCCCAGGTGATAGTCAGCTCTGGCTACTTACATTTAGGCTCAGAGTAGATAAAAGCAAATGCTCTCCAGATTCCAAATCTCACCATTTTGGTTAATTTGGAGAAAAGTTCAGGGCCTGGACATCTGTCATGTAAAGCTAAGACACAAAACCGCCAAATGTCTCATACAAATACAAGCTAATATACGTGACATTACTGCCCCTAACTAGAGACATGAGGAATTGCTGTTTGGTCAATGCCCTTAATCAATATCAGAGGAGGTAGCCCCCAGAGGACCACCATTATCCATTGTCAGTGTTTCCTTTCTTAAAAGGCAGGTCATTAATTATGGCCTGTTTTGTTAAAGCCCAAAGCACTTAACTGAGAATAGTTGATTCTCACAGAATATCTGAGATGTACATTGGAATAGCATTTTGACATCTACCAGGATTGAGGTGTCAGAGCATTAGAATCGATCTCTTATGATTGCTCCAAGGAATACTACTCAGTCATAAAAAATAATGAAATCAGCTGGGCTCGGTGGCTCAGTCTATAATCCCACGCATTTAGGAGGCTGAGGTGAGTGGACTGCCTGAGCCCGGGGGTTCAAGACCCACCTGGGCAGCGAGACCTCATCTCTACAATAAATCAAAAAATCAGCCGGGCGTGGTAGCGCATACCTGTAATTTCAGCTACTTGGAAACTGAGGCGGAAGGATCGCTGGAGCCCAGCAGGTAGAGGCTGCGGTGGCCGGGAGCGGCCACTGCACTCCTGTCTGGGTGACAGAGTAAGACTCCAACTCAAAAATAAATAAATAAAAAAAGTAATGAAATCATATATTTTACAGCAACATGGATGGAACTGGAGGTTACTATCTGTAGTGAAGTGACTCAGAAACAGAAAGTAAAAAACTATGTGCTCTCACTGGTTAAGTGGGAGCTAAACAATGGGTACACATGGACATACGGAGGGAAATAATAGACATTGGAGACTCCAAAAGGTGGGAGGGGTGCAAGAGATGAAATACTACCTATCAGTACAATGTACACTACTTGGGTGATGGGTACACCAGAAGCCTAGATGAAGTACAGACTTCATCTGTACACAATACCTCCGTGTAGCACAAACCTGTAAAAATAAAAATTAAAAAAAGAAATAAAAGCAAAGCTAAGGAAGCGTGAATCTGAAACTAAGAAAACCCAACTTAATGACAACCAAATGTTTGAAGACATGGTTGATGACGAGGAGGGGTTATTCACATTACAACAACAAATGACAAAGGATTTATTTGGCAAAAGACATAAGTAAATTCTCCTGAAATTGTTCAAACCTGATCTGATGATACATTAAAATGAGACCCACTATCAACCTTTTGAGGAAACAATGTCTTTTTTTTTTTTTGAGTTGGAGTCTCACTCTGTCGCCCAGACTGGAGTGCAGTGGCCGCTCCTGGCCACCGCAGCCTCGACCTGCTGGGCTCCAGCGATCCTTCCGCCTCAGCCTTCCAAGTAGCTGAAATTACAGGCATGCGCTACCACGCCCGGCTGACTTTTTGATTTATTGTAGAGCTGAGGTCTCGCTGCCCAGGTGTGTCTCGAACCCGCGGGCTTAGGCAATCCACTCACCTCAGCCTCCCAAAGGCGCGGGATTACAGGCTGAGCCACTGAGCCCAGCTAAAACGATGTGTTAAGAATGCCGGTTGACAAGCTGAAGATTGAAACAGGATCCCTACTTATTGCCATACACAAAAATTAACTCTAAATGGATCAAAGACCTAAACGTAAAACCTCAAACTATAAGGATCTTAGGAAATGCAAGAGACACCCTTATGGAAATTGGAACTGGCAACCAGTTCCTATTCGGAACCTTAAAGGCCAACACCTTAAGAAATAAGATAGACAAGTGGGACCTCATCAAACTAAAAAGCTTCTGCAAAGCAAAAGATACCATCAAAAGAGCAGGGAGATAGCCCACAGAATGGGAAAAAAATATTTGCCAACTGTATATCTGACAAAGGCCTAACGTGTAGGATCTACAAAGAACTCAAATGCGCTGAAAGAAAAAAAACAAAAGCTCCTTTAAAAAGTGGACAAAAGACATGAATAGACACTTCTCAAAAGAAGATATATGGGCAGCCAACAGACACATGAAAAAGTGCTCAGCCTCACTCATCATCACAGAAATGCACATCAAAACCACATTGGGATACCACCTAACTCCAGTAAGAATGGCCTTCATTAATAAAACAAACAACAACAGATGCTGGCGAGGATGTGGAGAAAAAGGAACACTTCTACACTGCTGGTGGGAATGCAAACTAGTGCAACCTCTTTGGAAGACAGTGTGGCGGTTTCTGAAAGAACTAGAAATTGACCTTCCATATGATCCAATAATTCCCCTATTGGGACTATACCCGGAGGAACTCAAATCATTCTACAAAAAAGATACCTTCACACGTATGTTTGTTGCAGCTCTATTCACAACAGCAAAGCCATGGAACCAACCATGTTGCCCATCAAAGCTGGACTGAATAAAAAAATGTTGTACATATACACAATGGAATATTATGCAGCCATAAAGAAAGACAAACACATGTGGACTTCATAGCAACTTGGGTGGATTTGGAGTCAATCATACTCAGTCATCTATCACAGAAACAAAGAACAGAATACCGTATGTTCTCACTCATAAGTGGACCTTGAACAATTATAATACTATAAGAAAGGGATGGCAGTAGTAGGAAACTGATGGGGAGGAGGGGTGGGATTGGCAATTGAGAGAAAATGCTAGGGGAGGGAGGGTAATACCTCATCAACAAGGGTACATGCATAATCAATGTTTGTATACCTAACCCTGAATCATACCCTGCATCTTTATAATAATTTTTTTAAAAAGATAAAAAAGAATGCAGGTTGGCTTGTCTTTGCAGGCTCTGTTCCCAACTGCAATTCTTATTCACACAACTGGATTTTCTAGTCACAATCTGTTTAATTCTGTGACTTAATCTCTAGCCGGGGGTGGAATCATCAATTTGGATTTCATCTTTCTTTTTTATTCTGGTTATCTCCCCATATAGGATGCATTACTATGCCCCACATTCAGCTCATCAGTCTGTGAAGACCCACGCTTTTTGCAGTGACTGACAGAGAAGCCAACTACACATTGTCCCAAGGGCTGTTTCCAAATTTGGTCTCCCAAAGGAAAGCTCGCTAAACTCCTCTAGGCATGCTTTAATTCCGACCCATTTTCACAGTTTCATTTGTTCTAATACCTGATTCTTTCTTCGCCTCAGCAAGCCTCACCAAAGGAAAGGTTGGGGAGAGCAGCTGTTGTTTTATCTATATTCCATTAGGAATAATTTCCTTCACCCCTTTTCCAGGTGTTAATCCCCAAACTCCAATTTAAGCCTTGGTGTCAAAGGTCAAAAGTACCTCTTTCAAACACATGTATGTCAGGCAATATGTTTATCTTAATTTATGCCCAATATTCTCTTTTCATTGTTTTGTGTTATTTTTCTCTCTCTCTCTGTTGAAACATTTTAGTGTGTATTGTTAAACCAAGTAAAGAGTCCTCTTCAAACAGACTTTCAAAGTAAAATTCAGGGAGGGAAAAAAAGTAAATTTTTAAAAAGGGTTGATTGAACTTGTAATCATAAAAGCCACACTCTAGGCCATTTGCTGAATTTCACTCTGTTAAATGTTTTCATCTTCTTATACCAAATTATAAATGCCCTAAACCATATAGTGGAAAAAAGGCAGATATTATCAATGTTCTGCTACAAGGTTTCCCTGTCATCACCAAAGGGCTCTGCAGATATTCAGAGGAGTCAGTGTGGTTTTGGTGGAAGCAGCAGGTAGCAGTTTTGTGTATACAAAGCTTAGGTGAGAACATACTATGATAACAAAACTCTCAAATCTGGAGTGAGAGAGGCTTTGTCTCCTGTCCCCTCAAAGACACGCCAAAGATTTCTGAGGGCCATGAGAGGAACATGGAGGCTTATGATTAATCTGAAAACATGTAATTCTCCTAAGAAACTGCAGCCAACAAGAGCTCTTCAAGAGTTGGTACCAAATGATATTCTAGTCTACTAATGACCTTTGTGTGGCTCTAGGTTATAAAGTTGTATGAAACAGAATAGATAGGAATCTCATGGAAGTACCTGAAATCTTAAGGCAGTGGCCGTTCGTGGGTTTTGAGAATCTGGCAAAACATATAAAATCCTTACTCCAAAACAGTACAAGTATTTACACATTCATTAAAATGTGCATCTTATTTCAGGAGTTTTATTCAAGGATAAGAATCACTGTAGAAGATATAAATACTATAATTTATTTTGGTCATATATAATACCACACCAGCATGTTAAAATCCCTAAATCAACTAGATTCTTAGCTTCAAGATGCAGGAGGAAAACTAGTGTGTTAAATGAGTTAGAATGAGAAAAAGAAAGAAACCCTAATTATTGCCTGTTTCTCCCCAAAGCTTTGGTAATATAACAATGGAAGGAGATGTATTGATCAGGGTTCTCCAGAGAAAAAGGACCCACAGAATAAAAGTTAGATAGATAGATAGATAGATAGATAGATAGATAGATAGATATACACAGACTGACAGACAGATAGCTAAATATAGATAGATTTATTATGGGACTTGGTTCATGAGAGTATGAAGGCCAAGATGTCTTACTGTTTGCCAGCTGCAAGCTGGTGTCCCAGAAAAGCTAGTAGTGTAATTTAATCCAAGAACAAAGGCCTGAAAACAGGGTGGGGTGGGGCTGCCAGTGAAAATTTTGGATTAAGACTAGAGAACCAGGAACTCTGATATCTGAGGTCAGGAGATGATAGATATCCCAGCTCAAAAAGACAGAGGCATTTGGTCTTCTTTTACCTTTTGCTCTATTCAGGCTTGCAAAGAATTGGATGATGCCAACCCACAATGATGAGGACAGATCTTTGTCTACTGATTCAAATTCTTACCTCTTTCAGAAACATCCTCACAGATACACGTAGAATTTATCAGTTATCTGGGTATCCCTTAGTCTAGGCAAGTTGATGCATAAAGTTTTCTTTCAGAGGGGGAAAGGAAAGTAGAGAATTTACAATGGGAAATATATTGCTTCATTCAATTTGTTACCATTGTAAAACATTTCTAAAAAATGATTTCTGATTACCATCCTTATTTCTGAAAGTTTCAGTGTTCAATGGGGATCAAAGCAAGGCAACAAAATGCCATAGACAGTATCTCTTCCATGGGTACTAAAGCCAGAAGCTGTTTCAAAAAGTGAAGATGCTTTAGTTCCTTGTCTACAAAATGAGTATGTTGAGCGTACCTAGTTTGCAGGCAGATTAGGAGGATTAAATGAGTTAAACTGTCTGAAAGGGATTTGCAGATTTGGGTACTGCACAAATGTCAGTTATTATTTTTACAAAGGGCTGCAGACTTTTAATATTATTCAGATTGGATACAAATGCAAAAGGTCCTGGAATCCCTTTTGGTTGTTCCTACATTAACCTAATGACCCACTAGCAGAAATTGTGTTTTGAACTCTGTTGAGAATGCTAAGGAAGTGGGCATATAGTTAGTTATCACAATAGAAATGGTAAAGCATTTGAAGTTTGGAATTCAATCAACAGCCATATCAAACTGGTAGTAATGACAATTATACCTTGCCTTTTGCAAATTATTTAAAGTAGAGGATCACTGAGGTGAGCTGGGTGGCTCAGAGTAGGAGAACAAGGACATTCATTAGGGTGGGGAGAAGAGAATATGAAAAGTACTTTTCATTGTAACTTCTCTGTCTTGTTTTTGAGAAAAATATTATTTTATTTAATGCTATATTAGTATAGTTATACACATATTCAGTTTATATACAAATATGCATATATTAGAGAGTGTGTTTAAATTTTTTACTGCTTGGTGTGCATGCTTGAAAATTTGTTATGTATATGGGTCCTTTTTACATGTACATTATTTGATCCTACCAACTGTGTCCATTAGTTCCACTATAGAGTTAAGAAAACCAAAGCTGGAAAAAGTTAGGCATTTTCTGCTATATCTTATCTAGATGACTCAGAATAGAATTCCAGGCTTAGACTCTAAGTCCTACACTCCACACCTTTACACCTAACTGGGCTCTTCCAAATTCAGCTTTTCGCTGAAGTCCCCAAAAGGTAGCCTGAGGACTGCAAAACAGATTGTTATATCAGAGAGCCCAAATGGGATAAGGGTGCAGAGAAAGAAATGAGTTGACTTTGGAGGGTAGGTCAGCAGAGGGAAAACTCTCCTAATCTATATGTGGGTTACAGTTGAGGGAACTCGTTAGACTATATGCACATAAAGGTCAGGTATGTACAGATCCCAAACCATTTGCAAATTGTTCTTGATTACGATCCTGATCCTTAAGTGCTCCAATATGATCTTGACATATTGTAGAAATGAGACACTTTCTCCACCCCCAACCAAAAACCAAAAACCAAAATTTATTACCATCACTGTATTTGTGTATTATGTATAAATGGTAGTTTTGGTATTTTTTTGTTCTTTCCTATCTTAGTTTAAGGTCCCATATAAGTGCTAAATATTATTTGATTTTAACAAGGCTTAGCCACAGAAAAACTGCATACCTCAGTTTCTGCAATAAGTACAAAAAAGACTGAAAGAAAATGAACTATTCTGGGTTATAAACTTTACTTCCTCACCTCATGCTCTCCTCCTTATTTTCTGGTTCAAAAATATGTTCCAAGCTAAGAATTCATTTTCTAAGAATGGATATCTTCAAAGAATATGTTTTCAGCAAGAGGAATTAGTATAATTCTTCTTGAAAACACCAAGTAATCTGTTCTTTTGAGTGAGTTTTGTGTACACAGGTTTAGTGGTCAAAAATGGATCTAAAAATAGTATATGTTTGTTTTCTGAATACACAGGTTTCAAAGGGATGTAGGTTTCTGGGCAAATATATAAATAAACAATAAATAATATTAGAAATGTTCTTTTTATAAGTCAAAAGGAAAATTACAAAATTAGTTAATATATAAAGTTAGATATATACTTAAAATTTACTATACTAGATGTAGTAAATTGATTATATTATACATTTCTATTTCTGAATTCCATATCGGAAATGTGACTTAAAAATTCAGTAAGTGGTTTTTTTTTTCTTTGTTGTTCAGGTGGTTTGTATTGCTTATTTTGCAAGTTGGCTTGCTTGGGTGTAAGCCACTTATATAAAATACATATGTTACAGAATCATATAATCCGAGGGGTGGCAAAAATCCTTGACATAATCTAGTTGATCTCTTATTTTTCAGAAGAGGAAAGAGTGCCCCTAAATAGAAACTGAAACATCTGGGTCCCTAAATAATAAGAAACCTAAATATAAAGTATTTATTCAACAAATATGTTACTGGCATGATCTGAATAGATGATCACATTCAAAGATCATCATATGACCACATGTATTAATTATCAAAATCAAGGAAGATATTGACTACGACATTTAAATTTACAAAGAAGATGTTTAACAATATGTTATTAGCTCTCTATTATGTAAATACATTGTGCTGCTTGAGAGGACAACTTCGATGTAAACATCTGTTTCACTGATAAGTATTATCCTTATCAGATTTGCACACCAGGAAATTGAGAAGAGATGATTTCCTTAAAACATGTAAATATTGAGTAAATGATAAGAGTCAGGATCAATGTCAATATTGGTTATATGAAATTGAATACATCATTAAAACAGCATCATTTTCATGTTTGGCCTTATGTACCAGCATTTCTAATCATGTGTGTGAATGTGAGGTATAATGTGAGGAATGATTCACAGAAAATCATGGTGAGAAATAACATAATGGGTCTTTAAATGCAACCTTGCCTAAATCATATAAATAACGTTATCTCCCCTTGCTTAGATTCATGGAAAAGAGGCAAAAGAACAGAAATGAAAACCAAACAGAAATGATCTGTTTTTAAAAACATAAGAACACTTTAATATCAGCATTTCTTACGTTTGAACAAAATATTAAAATATTTAAGCTAATTGTAAATATTTAAAAATGCATTCATATTAATAGGAAATGCACATATTTCATAAGATCTCCTCAAAATAATTTTAACCTTAAAGTGGCATGAGGTTATTATTATTATTATTATTATTATTATTTCAGAAGGGCTTTCTTTTAAAAGCCACAGAGGAGGAGTGGAATCTGGGATCACCATATGTCTGAAATGTTAGAAACGTAAGAACTTGGTAGGTGTGGAAATTCTCTTCATTTCCATTCCTCCTCTCAAAAACACAAAATTACGTCTCTGGTAATTTATTTTGTGGTAGAGTCCAAATAGCAAGTGGAAAATTAGAGCTTATAAGTTTTTTAAAATCTAGATTTTTTTTAAAACTGTAGAAATAATAAAGAACATTAAAAATTCAGAAAATATTTTGGAAGGAGTTTTAAAGTCATTTTTTTTTTTTGAGTTGGAGTCTCACTCCGTCGCCCAGACTGGAGTGCAGTGACCGCTCCCGGCCACCGCAGCCTCGACCTGCTGGGCTCCGGGGATCCTTCTGCCTCAGCCTTCCAAGTAGCCGGAATTACAGGCATGCCCTACCACGTCCGGCTGATTTTTTGATTTATTGTAGAGATGAGGTCTCGCTGCCCAGGTGGGTCTCGAACCCTCGGACTCAGGCAATCCACTCACCTCAGCCTCCCAAAGGCGTGGGATTACAGGTTGAGCCACCGAGCACAGCTTTAAAATCATTTTTTATAAAAGAAAAATTCATCTATCACTCTTATTCCTAAAATAATGAAGTGAAAACGGAAGAACAATTCAGAATGATGTCACAAATTAAAATACAGCTGAGATCAAAGTGCACTTTAAAAAAGCAACAAAAGTCTTTCAAGAAAATAATAAATAATTGTTTAATGCTTAATGGACTCATTGAACTGCTGTAGCAACGTATTTTAAACAAATTTCACATTCACTCAATTAGATTTAGAAAAAAATCATTATAAGTATATAGATATTAGCAGAAAGTATTTTTTAAATTTAAATCAATATCATTAGCAATGCTGTTTTCTATCCAAGCATCCAAATAGTAAATGCTAAAATAATGTTTACCTGAAATGTTTTTCTACTGTATATAAATTTTGATCAGAAAATAAATTATACCTGCATATTGAATTTGATAGGGATTATTAGTTATTATAAAATCTTCTTTAATTTAACTTGCATTATGGATGAAAACTTAAATATGATCCTCTATTTACAAATGTCTTTGCCTTTTTTTGCAGAAATAAACAGGGACTACCCATACACAGTACATGGATGTAAAGGGTAAAGAAAAGTGTTTTAATTCCAAATCCCTTCTAAAGAAATCTAAGATTTCAGGTAAAATATAATATGTATATTTTTTAAGCTTCATAATAAAACAAAAATGGTAGAGTTGCATATTGTTAATGTGTTGTTTTACAATGAAAAATTACTTTAACATGCTTGTCCATCACTCCGCTGAAACCAACATATTTCACAATTTTTGTTACATACAGAATTGGCTCTGTGGAATTTTAATATTTTCATTAATATGTGTATTTGCAAAGGTAGAAACTCATTTGGACATTTTCTGTTTTATGCAACAATATTTCATTTACCCATGTTGAACCAAAGGCATATTTAAATGCTGTGTGCTTCACACGACACTATGTTTGTTACCCATGTTGACCTAAAGGTTAGATATGTGCACAATAAAACACACACACAAATGAGCTGCTCCCTAGAAAAATAAGAGAACCAAGAAAAAAGAGAGCTTCAAAATGCAAACACTTGTGTTGATTTAAAAGGAAGTATGAAAGAAAGGAAGGAAAAATAGAGAAAGAGAGGTTGAGAAAGAGGAAGAAAAATGAATTACGATAATGTGTAGAGAGGAGTAAAGGGTTACCACTATATTTGCTTCTATACCAAAGTTAAATAGTCTCATTTCAGGGAAAATCAGGCCAACCAGGTCAGCATTTTTGCTGTCTTATGTTCTAAAATACCATGACTGCTGTACTCAAATTTTCTACAAAATCTTTTAGGAAATTCATTGTGCACATATAGACCGTGGTTATTTCTAGCTGATCTCTGTGCTATTCTGCATGAAGACTCTCCTTATGTAACAAAGAAACACTAGTATTGAGGAATCAGAATACAGCTTATCCTTGAACAACATGGGTTTGAACTACACAGGTCCACTAATATGTTATTATTATTATTATTAGAGTTGGTGTCTCACTCTGTCACCCAGACTGAAGTGCAGTGGCATGATTACGGCTCAAGCAGTCTGATCTACTGGACTCAGATGATCTTTCTTTCTCAACCTCCTGAGTAACTGGGACTACAGTGCAAGCCACCACGCCTGGCTAATTTTGTAAAATTTTTTGTAGAAACTCCTGGTCTCAAGCAATCCTCCCACTTTGGTCACCCAGAATCCTGGAGTTACAGGTGTGAGGCACCGCACCCAACCTATATATGGGCTTTTTGAAAATAAAAGTTATACCAAGTGTGCCTGTGTCTCCCTTCTTCTACCTCTCCAGTCCCTGCCTCCCATGAGACAACAAGACCAACCCCTCCTCTTTCTATTCCTTCTCAGCCTACTCAATGTGAAGACAACAAAGATGAAGGACTTTATGGTGAACCATTTCCACTTAATAAATAGTAAATATATTTTGTGTTCCTTATGATTTTCTGTATAACATTTTCCTTCCTCTAGCTTACTTTATTGTAAGAATGCAGAGTGTAATACAAACAGCATATAACGTATGTGTTAAACAACTGTTTCTGTTATCAGTCAGGTTTCCAGTAGTTAAGTTTAGGGGAGTCAAAATTATACACAGGTTTTTTACTTCAAAGGGGGGGATGGGTGACCCTAAGCCCTATGTTGCTCAAGGGTCAACTGTATCATTGACGGTAAAATTCAATCAGCCTACAGGTAACGGGACAGGTCAGGCTGGGGTGATTTCTTTCTTCAGAGGGAACAAATAATAACCAAGGAAAGGAGGGAGAGAGAAGGACTTGTAAATATACACTGAGTTTGGAAAGACCTGGGAAAGAGTAGAAAGTGGGAGGACACTGCAAAAGTCCTAGGTCTAATGGTACCAAACAGGAATCAGGGTTGGCCTGCGTTGAGCTTTCCCAGGTCCTGCCCTTCCACTAACAGCCTTCACATCTGCTCAGTCGTCGCATTCTTCTCTCCTATTCTCCCAGCCAGGAGGAAAGCTCACCTTTATTATTTTAAAGCTTTTCATCTGAAGCTGCTATCAAGACATTCCAGTTTCAAGCCTGTACCCTAACCCCAGGGTGGCCAACCATCCGGTCTGCAAGGACCAAGGAGCTTCCTAAAACATGAGATTTTGGAAAATAAACCAGGGAGAGTCACAAACAAATCTGGACAAGTTGGTCATTTCAACTCTGAATTTCTTCTCTTGCTCTCTGGTCCCACCATCCATATAGGTATTAATATATATACTTAATGAAGTCAGAGCAAGAAATAAACTAAATACTAAAAGTTGTAAGTATATAGCCAGAAATTCATGGGAGCCTCAGGAAACCTATGCCATCAATATGCTGTATTTACTAAAGAGGGAAAATGCCTACAGTGTATAAATCCTATGGTAATGGCTAATCCTCTTTGTAAAAATAAAACAAAATAAAATAAAAAAGAATGCAGCTGATAAATTACTTACCGAAAATGTAACACTCAAAGCAGTCACCACAATGCAATAATTATTGAACTTGATTAAACATAAAAATAAATCTGTCTTTTACTTCTCTCTCATCCCATTAGTACATACAATGAAAGGAAAAACCTTTTAAAAAGCTACCTCATGGCCAATTTTTCCCCCCTTAATTCTGCATTGTAACAAACAAAGGTAAAATCAAAAATCATGCAAGCGGTGAAGTATAAGCTTTTTCCCATTATCCTTGGAAGGATGAGGACAGTGCCAATTAAAAACACGTTTCCATGTAGCTCTCAGAAAATGCCTTTTTTATTTTAACTCCTTGATAGTGGAATGCCTTATTAAAAGGAGAAGAATCACAAAGTATAACGGCTTATAAGTCATCTATATTTGGGGAAAATCAATCTATCTGTTTCAATTTAAATGTATGGAACCTTTCCTAACTTCATTGACATAAATAATGCCCCATGTTTATAAAGTCTGAAACTAAAATAAGCATCTAATCTCTAAAAATGTATGCTAACAATGTTGCTTTTCTTAAGGTAACAAGAACAAGTTGGATTATTCAATAGAATGCAGTCAAATTAAGCTATTTCTGCCTTAAGTGGAAGAATGTGACCCCATTTTATATGCATGTGTGCAAGTCTCAATGTGACTTTTTTTCTCTGTTGAGATACTTGACTTTGATTTTATTTTTATCATTTACGCTGTGAAATGCCAACACCAGGCCATTCCTACAAAACACACTTTTATCCATTTTTTTAAGTCCACGTTCAAGTTAGAAAATAAGTCATATCTCTAGATCTCGTTTTGTAAAGGTTGTACTCACCACAGGCTTAACACAACGGTGGGAGACAGTGTGGAAGGGATCCATAAAGTGGTATTACCCTTTGAGATGGGGCAGCTCTGCAGGACGTTCTGGCTTAACTCTGCTGTCTGTGCTTACACTCCATCCTTACCCACTGGGAGAGTGCACTAAAGCACAGTTATGGACCAAGAGCCCCGACCAGGATGAGAAACTCACTTCCTTCACCTTGTTCTGAGCTGCTTTAATAAAGCCACAGAGAATCTAGATGCCTTAACACAGAGTTTCCCATTTGAAAGACAAATGTATAAACACCCTGAAGTCTGAGAGCATAGGTCTTGACATTCAGACAGATGTATACATTTTCCAAGACGTTTCACGTTGACAGAAGGCCTATACATGCAGAATTTTCTTCAACCTCAACTTGTCACTCGTGATTTTTAAAAAGTCAGTTATTGTGGTTGCAGGGCTGCAATGCTGCAATATAATGAGTTTATATTAATAACCTCCTTCACTTGCCAATTGGACTTAGGGGATAATATGTTAAAATTGCCTCCAAATTAAATGTTTATAATTTCTCATTTGTCACTGTAAGAGTAAAATTGCAACTCTATGCTTATGAATGTTATACGGTCTAAGGATATGATCATACTGTTACCATTCATGTTATTAGGGAGTAGCTGATGCTTTTCAGGTCTGAGACTTTGAGGCTTTGCTTGTTTTATAGCAGGGACTATGTGGATCTGTTGTAATTCTTTTTTTCTTTTTTTTTTCTAATAAGAGTACTAAGACTTGCATTTAATTAAATAGACCTCACTTCGCTATTCAGGCAAAATTAATGATAAGTAATACAAATTCCTTTATAGGGCCTTATGACAATACAACTGATTTAAGCTTTTTTTCTGTGTCCCTATTATCCTTCAAACCACATTTCAACTACTTTTCCCGATACATATATGGGTAGCCATCTCTCTCACATCAAATACTCTTCTCATTGGACTTGAACCCCTCTCTGAGTCTCGACAACTATCTTATTCTCCAGGATAAGACAATGCATTTCTCATTAATCTACTGTACCTTCTAATCTCTGAGCCAAGATTTGTCATTATTTGATAAACACTAACAGAGAATCTACCATGCAATACATGCAAATAAATAAGGAAATGTCGGCAGAGAACTAAGTCTCCTGCCTCTTTAAATAAATTAACTGCAAGGGATTGAAAACAGGCTTGGGCATGACATTTTGGGATTCAAACAACTGGCCTTCTCCATTATTGGAGATCTTAGAAGAAGATGGTGTGGATTTTGGCATAATTACCTATTTCCCTTACTGGTGTCTGCCCTGTATTCTAATATTTTAGTACTTATATGTACACGACTCAACTGATGTTATACTACATAACTATTATCCATTAAGTGCAGACATTATTCATTACATCTTTTAGGCTGCCAGCGAAAAACTGGCAGGGAAAAGAAAAGGGCTTTTTTACCTTCTAGAACAAATTTGTTTACCCTTTGACTCAACTTCCCCTGATTGGACTACACCTGGTTATTATTTTTAAAACTAAGAGCATCATTAATTGATTAAATACAGAGCCAGCTGCCATAGGTCATCGCCCTTAGCAATAGTAAGAACTTGGAAAAGCTTTGGCATTGCAGTTTTTCTTTGCCATGTCCCAGATAAAATTCTTGGGTCAGGATACCTAAGGCCTCTGAAAGTGAGAAGGGACAGTATTAAATATATACCCCCATCCAGGTTTTCTTATCCAGATCAGATCATGGTAATCACGCAGCGACTGCTGTCTTTTCCATCATGATAGAGTTGCTTTCCCCCATTTATTAAATTGTTGTCTTTTTTACAGTTTTCAGAAAGAATAAAAGTGTGTAAGGAACCTTACATAAAATATACAGTTATGAGTAAGAATATGTCCTGTCCTCAAGGGATATCAAATCTGAGAGAAGACATACATACAAATGGTTATAATTGAGGTCCTGCAAAGCACAAAGATATTAAAGTTAGAAGTATAGGGTTAATGTTGCTTTCTCAGCTACAATTTTACCTTCCATTCAAATTTGGTAGAAAAATGAATTCTATCACAATTACAAGCCCTCTAGACCAGTTCTCAAATAATAGGCATTTAATAAATAGTAGCTATTTCATTAATTAAAGTTATTGCAATGCACGGCCCAGTAGGTAGATAATAAAATGGCAGAGAATGCTCAGTGAGTTTGAGGGGCAGGGGCATAGCCCTTCCCGGCTGGTGGTTCAAGGGAGATTTCGCAAAAGTAAAGGAATATGTTTAGTCACGAAGCATGAGTTGGGTAAAAAGAATTTTTTAGAAAGTCTTGGGACAAAAAAAAAAAAAAAAGGACACATTTAGAAATAACTGGGTTGGGCTAGAATGTCAAGTTCCATCAGAAAATATTCTAGAAGACCAGTTTGGAAAACAAAGAGGGAACCTCATTGAGAGAATATCATCAGGGATTTTCTATTGATTTGAACTGCAATGAATATCTCTGAGTTTAGAGATTTACCAGATCTCTAAAAAGCAATCTGACAACTTTGTGTAAGTGTAAGAGGTAGAGAGGCACTGTGAGAATTTAGGCTACAAGGAACAAGGACCTTTTATCAGAATGATAATACAATGAAAAATAAAAAAGATGGCAGAGAGGAGAAATATTGAAGAAATAGAAAATGCAGGAAATGGCAATTAATTGAATGTAAAGTATGACAGAGAAAGGAGAATTAAAAAAAAAGACTCAGCCGGGCTCGGTGGCTCAGCCTGTAATCCCACGCCTTTGGGAGGCTGAGGTGAGTGGATCACCTGAGCCCGTGGGTTCGAGACCCGCCTGGGCAGCGAGACCTCCTCTCTACAATAAATCAAAAATCAGCCGGGCGTGGTAGCGCATGCCTGTAATTCCGGCTACTTGGAAGGCTGAGGTGGAAGGATTGCCAGAGCCCAGCAGGTCGAGGCTGCGGTGACCGGGAACGGCCACTGCACTCCAGTCTGGGTGACTGAGTGAGACTCCAACTCAAAAAAAAAAAAAAAAAAAAAAAAGACTCATACATTTTAAGCCTGACGCCTAAGAATGTGACAAAATGTTACACAGAAAAGAATAATCCATGCTGAAGATGTTATTAACTTATGGATCACATAGGTTAGCATGGCCACTACTAACTTTACTATGTCTTTTCAAAGCATAAAAATCATATTGTCTTACCAATAGCAACCTGAAAATAAAATTACTGATTATACAAACTTCCTAATAAATATAACACCTGTGATGTTAAGATGTCTCAGGACATATTTAGAATCTAATAAATAGGGGCACTGTTTCACAAACAACAGACAAGAAGATTTTTATAAAAAATTTTAAAAGAACAAAAACATTCAGTACACCATATTAAATCAGAACCTTGAAGGGATATCTGCATTCTCATATTCATTGCAGCATTATTCAATAGCCAAGATACAGAAACAACTTAAGTGCCTATTGATGAATGAATGAATAATGAAATCACGGTATATTAATTTATATAATATTATTTAGCTTTAAAAAAGAAGAAGCTACTTTCATTTGTGACAATATGGATAAATCTAGAAGGCATTATGCTAAGTGAAATTAGACAGTCACAGAAAGAAAATTACTGCATGATCTCACTTACATGTAAAATCTTTAAAAAAAAAAAAGGAATACATAGAAAGTACAACATGGTTATCAGGGACAGGGAAAGTGAGGAAGGAAGGAGAAGTAGGTTAAAGGGTACTAATTTGCAATTAGGTAGAATATATAAGTCTGCAGAGTTAATGTATAACATAATGACTATTGTTCATAATATTGTTTTGTGTAATAAAAAGGTTCTAAGAGAGTAGATTTTAGGTACTCATCACACACACACAAAGGTAACTATGGAGGCTGACAAATATGTTAATTTGTTTGACTGAAGTAATCATTATATGAATATGCATATCAACCCATCATATTGTGCACCTTCAAATAGGCAAGAAAAATAAATTTTAAAATACAAAGCAACAAGTCACCTATAATATTTACATTGCCTACAAAATAACACTTTGCCACATGTTCATTCTATTTACTAACTAGTGTTGCTCTTCAGTATTTCACCAAAGTATTTAGCAGGGCTAATAATGTGTCAAAACAGCAATGTGGGAAGTGGGGACACTAGGGAGAGCCCCAAAACAAATCCGCCAGATCAGAGACGGTATATGCTTTCTGTGACAGGGAAAATTAAATCTTCATGCCTACATAAGTGCATAAGAATAAGCACAAGTTGAAGGTGCATTAATCTCAATCATGTTTATTTGTGGGTGTTTAGACGGATTACATGCAGGGTATGTTTCCATTATTGTTGTTTTGAATGAAACACGCAGCAATTCATTGTGAGAAAACCAGAGAAATTATTCTCTCAGTTGCAAAACTCTAGCAACAAAGAAAAAGCTAAAAACTCAGTTCACATCCTAGCCTTGCACACGTAGCTCCGTCTTCATTTTGGGGATAGAAAAAGGAAATCAAGAACAAATTGCTCCTTCAAATGTTATTAATAACAGAATTTCTCTACATTATTATATATTTTACATTAAAATCACATAAGGATCATTTTAAAAGATTAAGATATGTCTGCAAAGAATTTCAGCAAGAAAGTGGTTAACATTCATCATAACCTTTCAAAACAAAATTGGATTCTACTTTATCTGAAAACTTCTGAATGCAATATTACTCTCTTTTTTAAATTTTTTTTTTTTTTTTTTACATATACAGTTTGCAACTTACCTAGGGCACTATTTATCATCTGGACAACTTAAGTACACCCCACACACTCACACACATGCACCCACACAAATCACCTTGAGACAAATGAGAAATTCTCTCTTGGGAAACTCAAAACTGTATTAAAATGATAAGTAGCAAGTCTTCACTCTTCCTTCATTAACTTAGGCAGACAAGTGTGATGTACACACACCAAAAAAAATCAAGGTTCCAACATGCTCCTGGTCATAATAATCATCTTTGCTTCCTCCAGTCCACAAAGTTTGTTCATTTTTTACAAAGACATTATAAGCTGTGATGGAAAAAGCAGTACCCAGAGGAGCCTTCCAATTATCCACACAGGTAGCCTAGTCCATCTGGGACCCCCAACAGGTATGGGTCAGGATTTAAAGATTCAAAATAATTATTGCAAAGGAAGTGCTTGAATGAGTAATTTCTTTTTGGTATTCTATCCATCGACCATAGTAAAGCAGAGAAAAGGGAAATAGAAAATTGAGGCTTAGAAAAGTAGAAATAACACAGCAAGTAAGGAAAGTCAGGGCTGTTGATTGTTTTGTGTAGGTGGTCTAAAGTTTTTAAAAGAGCATGTTCCAAAGTAAGCTGTAGCAATCACACCTCACGGGTGTCTATGTCAAAACAATATCATGTACCACTTGTAATAAATATTCCCACTTCAAAACTCTGAGTCTAACATCACAGTCAAAAAGCCAGAGGGAAATCCATATAGACAGTTAACATATATTTTAGGTGCCTTCTGTATACAGAGTTTGGAGGAAAGGATATAGTCAGGAGGAAAAACACATTGTATCTTTAGACTTTGCTTTGGATTTTAGTCAAATTCAGGAATGAATCCAAATTACTTTGTGAAAGATAAAATCATATAGAGAAGAGACTTTCCTAAGAATTTCTATTAAACATCAAAAATCAAAAATGAAAGCTCAAAATATGCATAGCTTCTGCCCTGAAACCACCACCATCCCCACTGAGAGGCAGTCCTGCTATCAAAACAAGTCAAGAGCTGGGGCTAAGAGCTAGAGTACAAGAGTCTGGGTGTTAGTCTCACCTCCACCACAGCTAGATGGAGGATGCAGGCAAAATTACTCTTCATTGAGCTTTAGGATTCAAGCCTGGAAAGGAAGAAAATGACAAAAACCTACTGGGTATGGTTGTTGAAGGTTTAAATGAGATACGTTTCTCATAGAGTTTAGCACATTGCTTATGAATATATCAAATATATTCCTGGATATAGGGTACTATTTTCCCAAATGTCCTCAGAAAAGGAAAGAGCTCCCCTTTCAAATATTCATAAGTCAGCACCTCTTGCAAAAGTTCCATTTTGAACCTGGGATGGTATGCTGTTCTCATTTGTTGGATTACTTTTCTGATGGAGTGTCACACTGGTTGTTATGTATTTTGGGCATTGCTTCTGCAGTTTGGAGAAGACCCATTAACTTGTTATGACATCAGTCAATGTTAGTTTGGATGGTATAGATGTTAACTTATCAAAAAGGAGGCAACAACATTTAATACTGATTTTGCCATGGTTCCTGGTGGTAGAATTTGACATTTCCAAGTGCCAAGTAAAAGTAAGACTTTTTAAAGATCTCCTTTAGTTTGCCTTTGTTCCTTCCCTTAGACCCATTCTCCACCTTTCTCTTCACCTGACCTTCATTGGATCAGCCAGTGGGAAGCAACAGAAAGAGTTCAAAAGGTAAGAGGAGACAGAGAGTCCAAGGTATTTCTTCCCTATCTTCCCCACCCTCTCTGTCTCCCTTGAATCATCCTGGTCCTTCTTGGAAGTGGCTGTGCTCTTTCCCAGCCACATTCCTGTTGCATAGCTCCTCTTTCATAGCTCCAGGATGCAAACAGTCTCAGGCAGCAATAGCATTGCCTTCCCTTGTGCCTTCAGTCCTAGGAATGAGATGGAAATAACTGCTCCACAGTTGCTCATCTCTGGGTAGTTCATCACTTCCTGTTGATTCCCTTCACCTGCCTGGACTTCCTTTATTATGTACTTCCTTTATTAGCATCCTTTAGAGTGTGCCATTTGTCCTATTGGGCCCTTCCTGATACCATTACTTTAAAAAAGAACTAAAGTGAGTGGTTATGCTGTAGGTGTCACACAAATAAGCAGGTCAGGAAATCCTTCACTGATAAAATGAAAATTCAGTCTTCTATAAGTGATAGAAGGAGTCATTCAGATACCAGAAAGAATAACCTTATAGTTATGGTGACTAGCCATACTATTTCCTATATAGGAAATGGTACTGGGAAAACCCAATGTTTGTTTTTGACGGTTTTGTCAAAAATGAGTGGGTTGAAGATCTGTGGTTTTATTTCTAGTTTCTCTATCCTGCTCCCTTGATATGTGTGTCCATTACCATGCTGATTTGGTAACTGTAGCCTTGTAGTAAAGTTTGAAGTCTGGGAGTATAATGCCACCAGCTTTGTTCTTTTTGCTGAAAATTGATTTAACTATTCAAGTTCTTTTATGCTTCCATATAAATGAATTTAAGAATTCTCTTTTCTAGGTCTGTGAAAATGTTGCTGATAGTTTTATAGGGATTACATTGAACCTGTAGATTGCTTTGAATAGTATGCTATCACCATATACAAAAATTAACTCAAAAATGGATCAAGGACTTAAATGTGAAATCTTAAACTATAAGAATCTTAGAAGAGGCCTGTCTTGGTGGCTCTGCTTGAAATCCCAGCACTTTGGGAGGCCGAGGCGAGCGGATTGCCTGAGCCTGGGGCGAGTGGATTGCCTGAGCCCGTGGGTTCGAGACCAGCCTGGGCAACTTGGTGAGATGGCATCTCTACAACACATTTTTTAAAAATTAGCCAGACATGGTAGCACATGCCTGTAGTTCTGGCTACTTGGAAGGCTGAAGCTAAAGGATTGCCGGAGTCCAGCAGGTCAATGCTGGGGAGGCCATGAGTGTGCTGCTGCACTCCAACCTGGGCAATGGAGTGAGAATCCAACTTGAAAAAAAGAAAAAAAAGAATCTTAGAAGAAAACTTAGGGAACACCTTCCCAGATATCTACCTAGGCAATGAATTCATGCCCAAGTTCTCAAAAGCAAATGCAACAAAAAATAAAATGAACAGATATAGCACCTTATCAAGCTTAAAAACTTCTGCACAGCAAAAGAAACCATCAAGAGAGTAAAGAGTCAACACACAGAATGGGAAAAATATTTGCAAATTATGCGTCTGACAAAGGCCTAACATCCAGAATCTATAAGAAATTCAGACAAATAGACAGGAGGAAAAAAAAAACATTTAAAAAATGTGCAGGCTGGGTTCAGTGGCTCAGCCTGTAACTCCAGCACTTTGGGAGACCGAGGTGAGAGGACTGCCTGAGTCCAGGAATTTGAGACTAGCCTGGACAACTTGGCAAGACCTTGTCTCTACAATAAATCAAAAATTAGACAGGCATGGTAGCGTGTACCTGTAGTTCCAGCTACTTGGAAGACTGAGGTGGAAGATTCGCCGGAGCCCAGCAGATCAATGCTGGGGTGGACATGAGTGTACCACAGCCCTCCAGTCTGGGTGTCGAAGTGAGACTCCTACTCAAAAAAAAAAAAAAAAAATGTTCAAAGGATATAAACAGACAGTTCTCAAAAGAAGACATACAAGCAAGTCAATAAACAAATAAAAAAATTCTCAGCACCACTAAACATTAGAGAAATTAAAATAAAAGCAATGAGATAATATCTCACACCAATCAGGATGGCTATTATTAAAAAGTCAATAAACAACAGGTGCTGGCGAGGCTGCAGAGAAATGAGAAACTTCTACACTGTTAGTGAGAATGTAAGCTAGTTCAATCTTTGTGGAAAGCAGTGTGGAGATTTCCTAAAGAATTAAAAATAGAGCTACTATTCGATACAGCAAACCAACTTATGAGAATATACTCAGAGGAACATAAATCACTCAATCAAAAAGACACCTGCACTCATGTTTTTGGCAGTACTAGTCACAATAGCAAAAACATGGAACCAAACCAGATGCCCATCAAAAGTATACTAGCTAATGTGGTATACATACACTATGGAATACCACATAGCCATAAAGAAGAACCAAATCATGTTATTTGCAGCAACATGGTTGCATCTGGAGATCATCATGCCAGAAACCAAAACTGAGCACTGCATGTTCTTACTCATAAGTGGGCACTAAACATTGGGCATACATGTGCACAAGGATGGGAACAGCAGACACTGGGCACAGTTAAAGGAGTGAGAGGGGTGGGGGATAAACCATACGAAACCTCTACTTGGCCCACTAGAGGGCGGGGAAGGGCTTGCTAAGTCCAAACCTCGCCTTCACACCATATGCTTATGTAACAAATCCGCACATGTACCACATGATTCTAAAATAATAATAATAATAAAAGAAGTCATATGAAGAGTTTTAGGAGTGATGAACTATGTCAATTCCTAGAGTGGATCAAGTAAAATGAGAACTGACAATAGGCCCCTGAATTTAGCTATGAGGTTCATCGTGGACCTTGACAAAGGCTACTTCGGTGAAGTGGTTAGAAACAAAAATCTTACTGGAATGGGTTCAACAGAAAACAAAGAGAGATTATGGATAAACTCTTTAGTGTACAAATTAAACCAAAACCAAACCAAACAACAACACTGACTTAATGTTAGATCAAGAGGTTTTTGTGTCTTAGTATAAAAGTCCCAAGGAAAGAATCATATAGAAGCTTAAACACTCTGTATCTAAAACAACTTTAGGTGGCATGTGATATATCATACAAAACTGTTAAATAAATTCTAAAAGTGACTTTAATCAATATATTAAGTATTACAAAAGGCATATCACGATCCCAGAAAATCTGTACATTCAATTTGGCCAAAACAAATTTTTTTGTCTTCTTATAAGGAATTTTCCACACACACACCTCCCCTGTTTGGCTAGAATTTATTCAAGAGGTTGCTATAGTCTATCTGAAATTTGAACCAAATCCTATTTTGAGACTGGCCTACAAACCAATGAGACTTGACTAGGTTGGAATAGAGGTAACAACTTGATTGCACATTTTTCCCCTGAGAGGGAATTGAAAAGAATCATATTTGTTAATCCTCCTACAGGGACTTCTATAATACCTTATCCCTTCTTAAAAACTGCATAGGCTATTCTCTAGGAAGAAGAAATGAGATTCCACGTAAATACTCCAGCAAGAGTGTATGTGAGTTCTTCAGTAGGTAGGTGACATAGGACATGGGGAGGCATCAGGACTGACCACACCTAAGGGCTATGGGTCAGTGGTGTACTGTTGCATGTTAGCATACGTTTCACAGTATGGTAACAGATGTCCCTATTTGCCAAGAGCCGTGTCAAGTATTAGATACATATAAATCAATTAGACAAGGCTATTCTTTTACAGAGGGCTCATTCCTACAAAAGCACAACTGTATAAAACAGACAAACAGAGGAACAAACATCTCTCCTTTTATTCCATAGCACTAAGAGGATGGACCAGAGACAGATAGGAACTATCTTGGGATTTACCTTTCGAAAAAATAATTTTTTATGATGATAATGGGTAACTTTTTAATTGAAATGTCGGTATGGGCAAGTGAAATTGCATGAGCATAGCTACTATTGTAAACAACAACAGCTACTACTTATTGAGTGCTTAGTATGGTCTATATACAGTGCTGAGGGTGCTACATGCATAGTCTCATTTATTCCTCACAATCACACTGTGAGGAGAATATTACTGCCCCTCTTATTTTACAGAGAGGGAAATAGGCTCAGGGAGTTACGTGACTTACAACAGAGGCTCAGGGAGTTAAGCGACTTGCATAGGGTAAGAAGTAGTAGAATTGGGACATGAACACAAGAAGTTGGACCCTAGAACCTATTTAACATAGAATCAATATAATGCCAGCTCACATTTAAAGGACACTCATCATGAAGCATAACCTTTACATGAATTTTATTCCATATTTTCCTTTCTACAATGATTATCATCGTCCCAATTTACTGATGAAAAAACTGACACATAAAGACTTGAAACAGACAGCCCTGATGAACTATTGCCATTGCATAAACAGAATTGCAAATTAACCCTGTTCCTCTGACTCCAGAGGAAGCACCATATCCCCCCACTTCCATTCTAGAGTTTAATTTAATGTTTTTTTTAAAACACAGGCGTCATTTACAAATATCAACAAGCACTTATCACATACATTATCAAGGCCTTGTGCTACCTGCTACAACTGAACACAAAGAAGGAAAGTTCCATCAGTAATTATAAAATGAATTTTAGAAAACAAAGCAAAAATATTTATGACAAATCTAAACATTAGTTGTTCTAAGCAATTTTGTTTTTAACTCTACAGAAGACAGAACAAGTAAGCAAGTGATTATTTGAATGAAGAGGAAAATTCCCAGGACAAAGACATCATTGGGACTTATAGGACCACAAAAGTTTCAGGATGACATTGGTCCTAAAGAAAAGAACTGGACTTTTGAAGAACACAAATAGAATCTGGAGGAAGTTGTGTGGACAATTTTAGCTGAGACAGCTGGTGAATACAGGGAATAGTGGGTGCAAGTTGGAGAAAAGCTAACATTCCAGGTAGAGTTTGGACTGTCTTTTGCATATGAAGAGATGTTTGACCTCAGGCATGATATGATATAAAACACTGCTTGCAGAAGATAAATTTGCTATTCTAGAGAAGTATAAACAATTCAAACTTATACACAGAGAGTAAATGAAGCTACAACTCACTTAAGGGTTGATGTAAGATTTTCCAGAACACCTATGTGGCATCTACTGTCAGCATGTTTATGCTTTCTCTGAAAAACAGGCAGATTGATTTTCCCTGATTAAGGCTGCTTCAGTCTGGTCTGATGAGTAAATATCCAAGGCAGCCACATGCTTAGCTGCCCTCCCTCTGCAATTACTACCTATTTTTTTTCCTCTCTTGATTCAAAGTGTGGGTCTCAATTTGTAATTCTTAGCTTTTCCAGAGCGGTGCATATATCAGTCACTTGATCTTGTAATTCTCCTGTTTCTTTTAAGAGGGACATTCATTCATTCATTCATTCACTGTGTGTTTCCTGAACACCTATAAAGTGCCAGGCCAGGTGCTAGGCTTTGGGGATGCAAAAATAAAATGTCATCTCAGTGTTTAAGGAGCTCACAATCTGCTTGAGGCACACAAAAGAGAGAGACAGTCACAATATGTTGGCTGGAGTCTGTAATCGTTCCACAGACAGCGCGCTATGTGATCACACATAAGACAGCCTTCATTCTGCCTCGTGCGTCCTGGCAGGCCTCCCAGAGAAAGGCATTTTTAATCCGAGTTGTGAAAAATGAGTAGTCATTCTCCAGGTGGCTGAAGAGGCAAAAGACATTCCTAAAAGTGGGTGAAGCATGTGGAAATGTTTGGGGACCCAGGGAACTGCCGGAAAGAGGAATCTAGAGCTGAGTCTATGACAAGGGAGGAGTTAAGAGGGGAAAGATGCTGTGCAGTATTTGAACTTGACTCAGCAATCGAATTTGCAGTTTAGAAACAACCACAGAGGGCAACCTGCAGAGTGGACAAATGGGGGACTAACCTTAATAAAATTAGGCATACATCTTAGAGTTATCATTACAAAGATAATCTAATTTTATCATGTTAATTTCTTTAGAGTCCCTTACAAAATTGAAGGCAGCATGGTTTATCAAAATTTAGAGGTAAAACTTGCTGATACAAAAAGCACAAAACTATGCGGTTGTATTTTCCCAGCTCTAAGTCAATAATGTCAGCAGCAGAATTGCCATTATACTTCCCTAGATGTTAACCCTGACAACTTGTCAGCCAAGCATTTTTCTGAGACAGTCATCCAGGTGGCCACAGCTTGAAAATGAAGAATTGAGGAGGAAGGTTTTGTCTTGCCAATTATAGAAACTTTAGGCCAGATCCCAAAGCATGACCTGGCTTTGGTTCATCTAGAACTGGGATGTGTTTTCAAACACATGGCTATTGTGATCCCTGGCTCTCAGGACCAGCAACGCTAGGTATGAGATTATTAAAAAATATCTGCTCCCTGACTCTGACTCCTGTGCCCTGCAATCCCCAAAATGAATGTGAAATTATGAGAGAGGAATATTATAGTATTATTGAGAACAGAAAACTTGGGTATTGATTTAGTGACTAGTAGAAATAAGGTTAACAAAAATAATGGATACCACATATTGAATTACTCCTTCATACTTGCTACTTTAGTATGTTTTTTAAGCACACTAGATTTTGTGTGAAAGTTTATGTGGAGGTGCGATTTAAATAACATTTTACACAGATAACCCAAATTAATTAGACAGACATTTGGAACTTAAAGTAGTTAAAATAATAATAAACCTCGCTTTCATATGTATATATTCCTTTACAGTTTAAAAAATACTTTTACAAATTTAATTTTGCCTGAAGTTCTTAATAATATTTGAGGCAGAAAGAACCAAGATTTGCACATCCAGCCTACCTGAACAGATACATATAATTGGTGCTACTTTCCAAGGACAGGTTACAAAACTGACACGGATAAACGATGTATTAGTGACCAGGGAATCCAAGTATCTGGGCATTTGCTCTGAGCTTCCTTCTTGGAAAGAAACAGAGCATCTGATTCTTTTCTTTCTACATGAATGTTTGTGTGTGTGTGTTTGGCATGTGTGTGTATGTAGACCAATGTTTGTCGAAATAAATTCTTATCTGAGGGCGTGAAAATAAAAAAATAATAGCAGCAGCAACTGCTTTACTTTGAAATTTAAATGACCACTTACAAAAGGTTTCTCCATATATTACCTAACTGAAACTATATCTTCATATCCTGAAACAGACAGACATTGTGATGATATTCAATTAGCAGACAAGAAAAGCAAGGTTCAGAAATTTTCTTCAGTCTTTCTCCGCAAGCAAATGACAGAACCAGTCTAGAATTCTGGTCCTTTACTTTGTAACCCAATGCCATTACCATCACTTCAAGAAAATTTCCCAATTCTCCCAAATCATTAGAATCTATTTCTTTCTTTTTATTTTATTTTATTTTATTTTAAAGATGTGGGATACAATTCAGCTTAAGTATACAATCTATTTCTTTCTTAATCAGTATTTATAACCCTCTGGATCCATAAGCTTAATCTACCCTTTATTAACAGTATGATCATTTGCACCCCTTACTTGTCTCAATATCTTCATTGGTACCACAGTTATGGTCAGAATAAAACTTTTATTTGTTAAATGTTCACCATGCCTATTTTTAATTAACCTCAACTTGGTGTCTACATTTTGTGGAAGGGAGAGTTAAGGTTAATCAGTATTGGAGTTCTCTTTTCTTTCTGGTCATCCCACCAGACCTCACCCTCTGCCTCCCTTGAGGCTCATATCAGAGATTCATCCTTCAGAAAATGTGTAGAAATGAGCCCTACTGTTTCCAAATAAGAGCCCAATAAGAAAAAGCTCCCATTTATAATCTCTATTCCTTTTGATTAGCCACCCACTAAATAGAGAAGACCTGAGGGATGTAGAGAGAGGTGTAGAGCCGCAATACAGAAGGATCCTGGGTTGCTGCATGACTTTGATGGTCAGAAGCTATTCCCTCCCCAATGCTCCTCCCTGTCCCCCACTCCCACTCCCACCAATGTGCATTTGTACTATGTAATTTGAGCAATGAATAAATCCTTGTTATATCAAGTCACTGAAATTTACAGGTTACTTATTATAGCCGTTGTTTACCCACACTAATAGAACTCTCTATTATAAGAAGTTAATAACTACAAAGAAGTAATATCCAATAGACTCTAAAAGAACATACATTGTAAAGAAATTTTAATAAGTTATTTCATCTTGCTGATTCTGAGAAGGCTTTTTGGGGAAAAAACACAATGCTACACTTTCAGATAAAAACACAACATAATTTTAGTGATCAATTGAATTTTTCTATCACAGAAATCTTTAGGTCATGATAGATAAATTATGTGAAGTACACATTGTAAAATAAGACTGGTATCAAGATATTCAGGACACACTAATAAGCAAAGCACGGGTGGACAAATCTAATTTAAGTCAGTCCTGCTGAGTCATTTGAGACTGGAGATATCTATCTATCCAAGATGAACATAATCCATTAGCATCAAAATAACAAAGTCCCCCAAATGCAGAGGAGTCTAGTTCTGTTCATGACTTTTATCAGCATGACATGTGGCTAATATTCATTTATCAAACAGTAAGGGCATTGTTTTGCACTCAAATAATTGTCAGTTAATGAAGCTTAAAAAAAGAGTCTTTCACATCTAGATCGAATTATTCTTTCTATGGTGCTTACCCTCATATTCCTAAATACTTAAAATGCTCCCATAGTAAACGAGGTCAGCTTATTTAAGCTCAAAAAACAATAGGATATTTTAGCCTCAGAGCATGATAGCAGGAATATTAGACCACATCTGTTCAATTCAAAAATTGAGTCTAAAATTCCATGCTTAGCTACATGCCTTACATCTATAGTGAAATTCTAGCACTGGATGCTCTCTAATGTCATTTTACAATAAAATTTGATGTCCAAACCACCCCATTTGATAAAGGAGAAAACTAAGGGCCAAGGAGGTGAAGCTGCTCCCTCACTGCCACGTGGAGTATGTTCCTGAAATGAAAAAGACTACTCATTTTGAATCCCATCTTAGTGACTTCTCGTCTCTGTGCCTTTTTGTTCTTGTCCTGTAGCATTCACCACTGAGATGAGAGATGCTCTTAGTTTAAACTAGGGTACTTGCCACACTAGGACACATAATTTTCTGATTCGGGGAAAAAAGGGAGGTTGGCTTTTCTTAGCACTCTTAATGCAATTGCACTCACACACTAAGGCAGAGGGCAGTGGATACATGATTGCAGAAAACCCCTCCATAGGTGGAAGGCTCAAGGAGGGTTCTAATATGAGTATCCATTTCACAGAAGATTTGGAGACTGTATCTTTCCCTTCTCTTTCTTTCCTTCCAGGTCTCCAGAGGACTTTGCCTATGGAGTGTCTACTAAAAACCTTTGAAATACCTCTGCTTTGTCTTATTATAGATACAGTAAAATACTCCAGAGACAAGTGACATGCTAGGAAGCAACAGCCCACTGGAATGAATGAAATGGCCAAATCTTCCCTGTGATGTTGTAGTTGGGAGTGTCAGCAGCAAAGCCTGTGGTTCTCATTATCAGAAATCCCCAGGGAAGAACTGATTTAAAGAAATGCTCCAAGTTTTTAGAGAAGATGTCAAAACCCAGTGAGGTGGCATGTAAGAGAAGTCCCAATAATGCATAAACAAAATATCTTTTATTCCTCTATCATTAAGGTTCTTAGGTTTTCTCTTTCCATAATTTATTTTTGAAGTCTGTTGAAATCATGCACATTTCCAGTATGATCTCATTGCATCAAAGAATGTGTATTCGTATTTAGAAGAGCTGCTAGAAAGTCAAGAGGCCACTCACTGGGTGGTTCCTCTAAAAAATGGGCTACCATTTTTCAAATCTAATGTGAGTATCTCTACTCTTGGAGCTCTGCTCCCAAATGTGTGTTTCATGACTAGATAATTACTTTGTAGCACAATGTACCCATTCAATGGACAGGCACACTTGGATGAAAATGCTTCACTTTGGCTGTTGTTCTTAACAATCATGTTTACCAACATTAAAATAATCTGTTGGCAAGAAAGAGTTGAAACCTATTTCTCCATGCATATTTCCAACTTTTTTTCTGAAGGGCATTCTGCTTTCTCTATGGTAGGATTGGTCAGGAGTATCAGGCTTCTGGAAATAAACTTTTCTTTATTTTAATTACAGAAAAATTTTTGGCTTATTTCCTTCCCCCAGTCCCAGGGAAATATTTTTCATAAAGAAGTAAATGGGCTTTGGAGAGGTACGAAAGACTCTCTATTTAAAATTCCAAATAGTGCATCGGCTCATACACCCAGCTCTTGCAAGATTGACCATATGTGAAATTTGAATGTAGATTACAGTGTTTCAATTTAACAAGATTAAGGTGTGATTACATTGGTTATTTTGTAATTTCATACTTTCTCCATTAAGGGATGTCAGCATTTAAGATCACTCTCAGTCATTTTTAATGCATACTGAAGTGGAAAAAATGTTTGCAGTTTTAAGTTATTAGCCATTTCACTTTCTTCAGTTTGGATTTTCTAATCTGTTATTTTAAATACATATATCCTTTCTATATTTTCTCCAGAATAATCTACATTTCAATCCATTTAACTCTTTGAGTCTAACTTCCTAAGTTGCTTTCTTAAGATAGTACCCCTCCCCCACTCCACATTCAAAGTGGAAGAGGGCAGAAAGTACAAAATTTTTTAAAGATACTGGGATTTAGACCTAGTTTTCTGATAGAAATTTCTATTTACCCACTTCCTGGGGAGAAGTAGGTTGTAAAGAGTGATTCGGACCCTGGTTTTCTGCTGAATACTGTTGTTCCACAAGATATTAGGTTCATGCAGAAGAGTAAATCATGGCTAAACACCCTAGGAAATGCTGTATGACATACTAGTTTCTTGGAGAGTCACAAATGCATATTTGCATATTAAAGTTTCTGGGATATCTTGCAGGAAAGAAATACATTCAGTTTTCTCCAAACAATTGCATCATATCCATAATTTATTTGAACACTGATCCCTTTTCATTTGGGAATGTCATTAAGATTTCCCAGGACACTAGTGTTCAAGGAACATCGTTTGGAAAAATCAATTATTATTAACAATACATGGGTTTTGGGGTGTGTTTTCAAATCTGCAGCCTCTCTGATGCTTATTAGCTGTGTCATTTTGGACAATTTACCTAACCTCTCTGGGCTTCATTCCGATTTTGCATTCCAAGGAGCATCCTTGGTGCTCTAGGTCCTGTGCCAGTAGGCAAAGGAACATTGCAGTAAACCAAACAGGCACACCCCACCTTCGGGTAATTCAGGGTCAGAATTACCTGACATAGACATTAAACATATACATGTATAATTAGAGTGTTGATAAGTGCCAATGAGGGGGAAAAATAAGATAATTACAGGAAAAAGCCTAAGTAGATTGAGTGGGTAGGGAAGTTCTCTGAGGAAGTGACAATTAAGCTGAGGCCTTAAAGAGACATAAAATCCAGGAAATCAAAATTTGTCACGAAGTGTTCTAGAGAATGAGGAAGGAGCAAGGGCAAAAGTCCCCAAAGCAGTTGTGCAGGCTGGTTTCCTTTAAAGAAGAAAGCATGTATCTTATAGACTACCAAGTGTTGCCTTCCTTCACCTTGTTATATCCGAGGAGCAGCAAAGAAGACCCTGTGGCTAGAGACTGTGAGCCAGCCCTGGGCTGTGGGGGCTGCTGAGAATAGTGACACAGGCAGGGATCTGACCTTCATCCTGCTGACTAGGACCCACACCAAGGAGTCTGGATTTTACTCTGTGCAAAGGATGCTGGGATGACGTTACCTGTCTCAATGACAAAGGATCACACATGGTAACAGGAAACTGGCTAGGAGTTTCCCAGCCAGAAACCAATTCAGATTCATCTGCAAAACTAGTATATTTATTCTTAACTCATATTGTTGTAGGAAAGAGTTAAAAATTGAAAAAAGCTTGGCACAGAAAAGATGCCAAAATAGAACAGCCTGCTCCCATTTCTTTCCTGAAATGTAGAGACCAACTATCTAGGGATGTCCATATGTTGTCTGGATTGACTTCTGCCCTCCTAACCTCGTACATTCCATCCAGCTTTCTGAATTATGACCTGTTGAGACTGCGTGTTTGTGAAATGGATCACTCTGTGAATAAATTCTGAGAGAATGCCCTCTTCACTCTACCTGTCTTCTCCAGTGACAGGAGGGTACGAGTACACCAATTTTTTCCTTATGAATTCAGAATTCCATCACTAGCAAAGTTTGGATTCAAATGTTCTTGGCTAAGCAGAACTGGAACGTAGGGGTTATAGGGTAAACGGAGGACCAGAAACTAAGTGAATAATTGCAAAGCACTTTCTAGAAAGAAAATTCTGGACTGACTGTTTGGATACTTTTTTTTTAATTTAAATTTTTACTGGATAGATAAATTTGTATATACTTATAAAGTACAACATCATGCTTTGAAGTATATATGCATTCTGGAATGGCTAAATCTAGCTAATTAACAAATACATTACCTTACATAGTATATTTGTGGTGCTGGCACATACATTATATTTCATTAAAAACAAAATTGTAGAACAAAAGTATAAATTAAATGAGTAACAGGAATGCATTCCTGTTGGTAAACTTGTAACATCTATTATAAAAAGTCTACCTTCAAAACAAACTGGACAATTATTTATCTAATTTTTTATTTTATTTTATAAATAGAAATTCTACAATGTAGTTAGTGGGCTTTAATATGACAATAAATAATGAAAAACGACAGGCCTTCTGTGTTCTTAAAGATGTAAAAATATTTTCACAGCACATTGCTCCATTCCAGACATGTACAAGTCTAAAAGCCCTGACTGCCTCTAAAAGAGCCTTCACCTGTGGAAAATTTCTAGGTTCTTTTATCATCTCATCTTTGGTTATCACAGCAGAAATTCTTTTCATACCCTTATGATGTAATAATATGGTAGAAATTGGAATGTTTCACATTTAAGTATGCTAGTGAAACACATAAATCATTACTTGGTAAGCAGGAATCAGGTTCACTTTAAATGAAGGGTTTATCAATAAACAAACCCCCTTCATTAATTTTGATTTACTCTATCTTGAAAACTTGTGAAGTTTTTTTGTTTGCTTGTTTGTTTATTTTATTTTGTTTTGTTCTGTTTTTATCTTCATCAAGGAGAGGCCTTTTGAAATCTAAACACTGAAGAATAATAGTGGGATGGAAGGTATTCTTTGTACAAGGTAGAAAGAACCACTGGGGCTACTATATATTTTTCCTACTGTAACATTGCCAAATTATCTATCATCTATGGTGTGAGGGTCTTATAAAACTGCCTTTTTAACTCAGAATGCTGGAAAAGTATGAAATCTCATCTGCATGAAAACAAATGATGATATTCAGTTCATTAAAGTTGTAAATTCTACAGTAATTTTGTTTGCTTTTGAGATAGGGTCTTGTTCTGTCATCCAGGCAATCTACCTGCTTCAGCCTCCTGAGTACCTAGGACTACAAGTGCATGTCACTGCACCTGAACAAATTTTATATATATAAAATTTTATATACATAAAATACATATATATATATGGTTTTTTTTTTGTTTTTTGTTTTTTGTTTTTTTAGAGACAGGGTCTTGCTATGTTGCCAAGGCTGGTCTTGAGCTCCTGGCTTCAAGCAATCCTCCCTCCTCGGCTGCCTAAAGTGCTGGGATTACAGGCCTAAGTCACTGTGCCCAGCTCACAGTATTCATATATAAATAACAGGTCACCATATTTTACCACTTCCTCTTCTCTCTCTTCAATTTTAGAGTCCCTTAAAATATAGCAATGAACATATCACTTAAATATTTCAGAGACACCAAGTGGTGCCAAAACTAGCCATTTAGACTCTAACTACTGGTAGTCAGGGCAATTTTTTAAGTTGTCATTTTATTCTGGATAAGGGCTTGACAGGGCCGGATGTGTAACCCCAACAGCGTATTTTGCCCTCTTTGAGGTTCTCCATGTGGGAAGACAGCTTGGCTGGATGGTTTATTTGCCTACCGGTACCCACAATGTTTTTCTAGCCTATGCCATTTGCCAGCAGTATGGGGGCCCAACCTATGGCAAGGACCTCAAAGGTTTGGTCATGCCAGTCACTGAAAAGCTGATCTCTGATTTCAAGATCAAGCAGCATTTGTTAGGAGGAGCAATAACAAAGAAAGACCAAGAAAACATTCACAGCTTCTACAGAAAGACTTCAAGGACTCATTTCCATTACAAATTACCACTGGTTGGGGCAAACTATAAAAACAAAACAGAAAAAAAAAAAGCTTCTTTACCCATTCTGTGTGGTAACAGCACTGCAATATCTGGAAATCCCTTATGCAATTTAGCGTGAGTAAGGCCAGTGAGGAGGTGAATGGAACAGCCTTTGCCAGATGTCATTTGTATAACGGCCATCAAGGAAGCAAGCCTGAAACTTATCTTGTGTGTAGAAGCAATGTTTGTGCATAGTACCTAAGTAGTATAAAGCAGAGCCTATCAGTAAATGATCTTACTTGAGAACTCCCAGGTATGTCCAAAACATATGCACATTTTCCTCGGCAGGCACCTCCTCCAGAAATGTATAAATAGATTGTCCGCAAAGTAATAAAGGCACTTGTTATTTTTATTCCTTAGCAACTAGACAAAACCCACTTGTCCTATCACTTCATTTGCCCACTAACAAGACATCTGAAAGTCGTAAAATTAAAATGCTTTGCTATAGCTATACCCAGACACGCTGAAGAGTGACAACAGAAGCGGTTACTGAAACACGGGGCCCAGGGAATCGTTGAGAATTAGAGAGCGCGCCAGAGAAGACCAGCGCTGCTCAGACCGATTGCCATTTTCCACACATGCTGCACGGCCGCACATGTGCCACAGAATCCCTGTCAGTTTCCTGATGCTTCCTGCTTTTCATTTGCAGCGTGAATGTACTGAAATGCAAATGAATGGCAGGGACAGACTTAGAAGGATATTCTTGAGTTGGCTTGATTTTATTTCACTTGGTGTAAATCATTCTCAATGTTCAATACTTAATTGGGGAAACCTCCTAGCTCCTAGCACAGAACATCGTCCCACGGCACTGTGGAACAAATCAGTGGTGGAGCTCAATATTGTGTCTGTAGTCACGGTCCCAGAGTTAGAGCAGCAGTACCCAAATCCTGCTGTTCATTACATCAAGCCCAAGATGCTCTACAGGTTCCCTTCCGAAAAGAGCTCAGGGGCAAGTTTGAAAACTGTTACCTCCTCTTCTTGAATTACCTCAATGCAGATTAGTGCACATAAGGGTTCTGGAAATTCTTGAATCATAGGAACCTGATGGCTTAACCTTGCTTCTCAAAATAATTTGACCATGGAATTTTTTTTCTAGGAGGGAAGGAAGGGAAAAGGAGACTTCATTAATATCTTTGGACACAAGATCCCACAGAACACAGCTTGAAGAACTCTGTTCCATAAAGCATAATGATGTGTAAACATGCTACAACAGGAGAGGTTGCTGAATAAGTGAACATTTTGTCGTTTGTTTATTAGTTCATCTGCTACACTGCTACTCCTGACACAGTAAAATCTATGCACACTTTTAGGAATTCTCCATGTAATGTTGAATCCAAAAATTTTTATCAAATTATGTAACAAATTATGTCTTTACCTAGTCATCAGCAATATCAAAGAAGAATATGGCAAGGCCTTTATGATCAAGGAGTTATGATATAATTAGGTTCATCCAATAAGAAACCCTGAAAGAGAGATTACAAGGCAATATGCATGACTTTTCTGGTTTTTATAAGGGAAACAGGATTGGAATAATTAATAAAAGTAGCTTATATCTATTGAGTACTTTCTATGTGCCCAACACTTCTAATTCCTTTATATGTAGTAATTCACTTGTCCCTATGGGAAAATATACAAATTAGCTTCTAATTTTTTCCCGTTTTACAAGTAAGGCAATTAAGGAATGGAGCAGTTAAGTCACTTTCACAAGGTTACACAAATGGCAAAATGGAAACAAAGGTAATGCAGGCCCTTTATGAACATGCTTTTAGAGCTTGATTTACAAACATTTTCATCTTAAGGAAATTTCCAATTTTAGTTTAGGTGTCTTCTATTCTTTCTGGAAAATGTCACCTGATCTGTCATTGTTTTATCAGAGAGAAGAATTTTTATTCACTTTCAATAGAGAAAATGTCCCAACTATGTTTTATTTTTATTTTTTTAAAATCTGTATTTTGCAATAATGAAAAATTTGGAATCCTTTGTGTTTTGACTCATTTTTCTGTCATTCACATGCCTAGATTCATGCCAAGTTTGCATAGCTCTACCAGGCAATGGAGAAGTGTTGTCAATTCTATAAATACCTGTGTGGTTTATGACCTGCCAGTAAACTATAAAAGTATAAATATTTTCAGCCCATGGAAAATGCTTGCAAGTTTTGAAATACATATTCCAAACTAAATCTGTCATTGGTTAAATCACTTCAAAAAATGTAATTTTCATACAACAGAAAGGCCCTATTCTTCAAGACACATACACAAGAACAGGCCCATTTATCATCTCTATCATTTAGCTTTAGATCAATTGATTATTGGCAGACTGTTTCTGGTCTGGACAATATAAACAGAAATATTAATCTCCAGAAGAAAATCATCCTTCAGTCTCATCTGAGCACAAAGAGAGACCTTGCCCTTGTATTTCACCCAACTGAAAGCAGCTTTTATTGATTTCACATTGGACTGAATTTGTTACAGTTTCTACAGCAGTGGCAGAAACACAATTTGGAGACAGCATTAACTTAAAGACAAAAACAGATTTAAAAATTGGAAAGATAAATATTAGAAAATGTGGTGGGTTTCTGGTTCCTCTGATAATCATGTTAATTGCAGCAAAGGTTTTCCTGGTTTTTTTTTGTTGTTGTTCATTAAAAAAAATTTTTTGTTACTTGGGTAGGAAGATGAAATATTTATCAAATTACCTAATAAGCACCAGAAAGAAAACCCTTTCACCTTCATTTTTAAAGCCACATTAATCTGGATATCGATGTGGTTTAAAAGTTATACCACAGTTTAACGCTATATATATATAATTTGAGCCTTGAACAATACATACATTTTTTTTTAAACAGAAGTTGTACCAAGTATGCTGCCTCCTCTGACTCCCCTTCCACTTTCTCCAGCTCTTCTGCCTCTGCCACCCCTGAAACAGCAAGACCAACACTCCTCTTCCTCCTCCTCCAGCTCAGCCTACTTTATAGTAAGAATATAGTATATAATATACATAACATACAAACTATCTGTTAATCAACAGTTTATATTATCTCTAAGGCTTCTGATAAACGGTAGGCTATTAGTAATGTTTTTAGAGAGTCAAAAGTTACATGTGGATATCTGTGCAGGGGGTCAGTGCCCCTAAACCCTGCATTGTACACACACACACACCACACACACACACACACACACACACACACACACACACACACACACACAGGCATATGTGTGTGTATTTATTAATTGTGATGTCCAATTTACTCAAAATAATTACTTCAAAATAGTTTAGGTTACTAAATGTTCCCACGAATAGGCAAACGAGTCTTTGGTAACTAGGACACATGATTTGTTTCAGGACTTTTTTGAATGTATAGTAATTCTCCTTTTATTGAAGTTTTCACTTTCCACAGTTTCAGCGACCCACAATCAACTGCAGTCCAAAAATATGAAATAGAAAATTCTAGAAATAAATAATTCATAAGTTTAAATTTGTGCACCGTTCTGGGTATGGTGATAAAATCTCATGCTGTCTTACTCTATCCTGCCCAGACCTGGGCAGGATCCTCCTTTTGCCCAGCGTGTCCCCACTGTATATGCTCCCTGCCCATTAGTCACTTAGGAACCATCTCGGGTATGAGACTGAAAAACATAGTACATACAAGGTTCAGTATGATCCAAGGTTTCAGGGATCCACTGGGAGTCTCAGAACGGGCCCCCACAAATAAGAGGAGACTGCTGTATTTAGAAATGCCTAACACATATATTCTTATCCTGAGTGACATATAAGAGGGTTCCCCTGAGTTTAACACTATATAACAACTGAGAAATTCTGGAACTATTTTAAAACTGTACCTCTGTTTTCTACTCATAAAATTGAAAGTTGAAATTTCACTCCCTGAGAGACAAGAAACTTTTCATTCTACTAGCTTTCATCTTCCTGTTAAGCAAAGTCTCATATAACAAATCTCAGGATAAATTCACAAGCAGATTTGAACCACGTATATACAGGAGTTATAATTATAATGACATTCTAAGTTCAGGTATGCTGCTTTCCAAGTCTTTACTTCAAGTTATAAAAGTGAATAAACTTCCTAATAAAATGTCTGTCATATACCATGCAAGTTTCTTTGTGAAGAAAAAGAAAATAGCGTAGTTCATAAATACGTACAAGAAGTCAGAGCAGCTTGAAAGCATGTATGGTGTCTTGTTTTTCCAATGTGATTATTTCCCTGACAAAAAGTAGCAAATGTTGTACACAAATGCCTCCGCCAGTGGTTCAAAATTGAGTCCCACACACCACACTGGCTTAACTATTAGGCATCTAAATGGAGCATGTGAAAAAGCCATAGTATGTGCAATGCCTGGATGGATATGGCATCTTTCCCTTTTACTCAGAGCTGCCGAATGTAAAGAGAGTCAACAGGGATTTATTGACCTCCCACAGAGTGGAAAACTGCACATTACCAAAGGGTTTAAGGTACATTTTTAAAGAAGAAGAAAAGAGCTTGCTGCTTAGCTGCAAATATTTAGGGTTCCACACTTGCAGTATGAATTTGTTAACTTGGGGATTAGGGAGCAGCTTCAGAAGGAATAATCCTCCACTTCCTCCAACCTATCCTCACAAGTCAGAAAAACAAAATGTTAGAAAGCATTCCAGGAACAGCTAATGACTTCTCTATTGACATGCCTCACTGTACTCAATGGACACCTTGTTGAAAGCTGCTACATTCAAAAAACTTCTCCAATTGAAAAAAAAAAGTGTTTTAGAAATATCATTTTTAATTGATCTTTACTTGACAGTGGTCCCCCAAAATCTACTTTATTGTTCTCTGTTCTCCCAGTCTACCTTCTAGGAATAAAAGATCTGCTAATACTTAGCAATGCCGACTGCAGGAGAGGCTTAATAGCATAATAAAATAAATTTTAAATTCATAGATTTGGTGAAAAAAGTCAGGAGAGACTCCAAAGAGCATTGCAGTTGTGACTCAACCATCTGATGAACCTTGAGTTCCCCCAAAGTGAGTTCTGAAAAAAATTATCACCAATATCATAAGATTGTTGTGATGATTACATTAAATAATGTATGTAAATGGCCAAGCTCACTCCATCATCTCCTTGAAATGAAATTTTAATCATATATTAGCTTATTATATTAAACATAATTGCGCTTACAACCATCACTGTGAAAGAGCTTTTATATTATCCAGGCTCCATGCTGAAATTGTGTGAGAGGTTTCACAGGATTAGCCTTGAATCTAAACTATCTGGGTTTGGAATTTCAACTAAGCCTCCTATAACATGTGTGACCTTGGACACATTACTTAGCCTCTATGTACCTTGGTTTCCTCAACTACAAAAGACAGATAGTATTACTGTTTATTTGGGTTGTTGTGTGACATAAATGAGTTGATCACATAAAGCACTTAGAATAGTTGCTGACATAGTAAGCACTCTGAAATTACTAGCTATTATTATGACGTCTTGAAAAAGTCAATTCATAAACACTTTTAATTCTAGGACAAGAACACTGTTCTCGTCCTTAAGATGTGTCTTGAAAGCAAAATGATACGCTAATTAAATTTACTTGACCCAAAGCTTGAATTTTTAAGCTCTTTACAAAGCAAAAAAAATTCCTTACTTTTTTTTTCCTGGACCATCAGAAGTAAGTTTGCAATGATCCTAAGAGAAGCAGAAACTAAGAATTCACCATTAGTTCAACAATATAGGTGGCCATTAAAGTATCTTGAAATTTTACGATGATGTTTGTTGAAAGGAAAGGGAGAATAGACAGAATTAGGAATGAGCATGCCACATAATACGTATAAGAAAGTAGACAGTATCTTTTATACAGATGCAGACTCATATACCTACAGTAAATTTTTTAAATCCTGTATTTTCACCTTCATTTTCTAACTTAGGACTTATTCTTTAGTGGAGACTGCTTACTTAGTCATAAAAGAGTTTATTTCAGTGTTTTCCTTTTCCTATTTCTCTCTTTCCTTCTCCTTTTTCTTCCCCTTCCCTCCTTCCCTCCTTTCTTCCTTGCATCCATCCCTTCCTTCCTCCAACCAACCAACCTCATTTCCTCCCTTCCTTTATTCTATAAAACATTCACAATGGCTCATTTTGTGTCATCCATTAGGCATTGGGGATATGACAGTGAATAAAGCACTCTTTGTCCTCAAGATACTCACAAGTCCAGCGGAAGAGACTGGCATACAAGCAGATCGCCATAGTCAATACAATTAGTACAAAGATAATCACAGATGGAAGCAAAAATGAGGATGAGGCAGGCTAGGAAGTTTTGGAAGAAGAGATAAGGAAGATTTTCTGAAAGAGGAATTGATTGAATTAAGTCTTCAAAAATAAGTAAAAATAACCAGAAAAACAAAAGAAAAGGGAACAGTACAGGTTATTCATGGGGAAAAAGCCTGACAGATATGATATGGAGAGACCATGTGATCTGTGGGCACTAAGAATCAGGGTTATGTTGCCAGAGTATGAAAGGACAGAAAGGGTTTAGAAGATGCATAGAAAGAAAAATGGGCCAGTCTACACTCTGTGTATTGATTTTAGGTGGCCAGGCTCCATGGTTGAGCCTGTAATCCCAGCACTTTGGGAGGCTGAGGCTAGTGATTGCCTGAGTTGGCAACTGCGGGTTTGAGACCAGCCCAGGCAACTTGGTGAGACCTTGTCTCTACAATAAACAAACAATTAGCCAGGTGTGGTAGCGCGCACCTGTAGTTCTGGCTACTTGGAAGTGGGAAGGCTGAGGTGGAAGGATCACAGGAGCCCAGAAGGTCAACACTGGAGCTGCCATGAGCATGTGCTATGGCACCTCCAGCCTGGGCAACGGAGTGAGACTCCAATTCAAAAAAGAGAGAGAAAAGATTTTAGGCAACATGCAAATTTCTTTAAAATAGTCCACACAATATGATGCAGAGGCACAATCAATATCTAATATTTCTGAATATACACATTTTCCAGATACACCCTAGGTCATTTTTCTGTCTGGAAAATTCACTAAATAGTAACTGAAGAAATAATTTGTGCCAGATTATCCTGAGCACTGAATAGAGGAGTGAACAGGACAGACCTCCTGGAGTTTGTACTCCAGTAAAGGAGATGGAAAACAGATGTAATTCAACAGCCTAAAATGAAAATATTCATTTGCATTTTAAAATATGAGCTAGTCCTAACTTACCTATTAAAAAATAGCTGACTATCTTAGTATTTATTGGGGGCTAATTTCCTTCCTGAGCATCTAATCATAAATTTTATTGTGATGAAGTAAATGTATTCATTAATTCAAGTTATATTTATTTATTTATATTGATTTATTATTATTATTATTGTCTGAATCAGATTCTCACTCTGTTGCCCAGGCTGAAGTTCAGTGGCAGACTCACAGCAACTGCAGCCTCTACCTGCTGAGCTCAGGTGATCCTTCTGCCTCAGCCTTCCAAGTAGCTGAAAGTACTGGCATGCACCACATGCCCAGCTAATTTTTTTTATTTATTGTAGAGATAACATTTGGTCTCAAACCCTTGGGTTTAGGCAACCCTCTTGCCTCTGGCTCCCATAGTGCTGGGATTACAATTGTGAACCATCGACATCCAGAGCTCAAGTTACATATATTTATTGAGACTATGGTCCAGAATTTTGAATTTACTGAGTTGCTTGTACTATCAGCAGGAAAAAAATGGACAAAGAAACACTTTGGACTCCTTTTTTCTCCCTTCATCCCTCCCAATACTAGAATAGAAAAACAATCTTTGATTCCATTCTTACCACAAAGATGTCAAGAGTCTTTCTAAGAATGCACTTGAATATCAGGAAATGATCAGCTAGAAAGCAAGAATTGCAGCAGGCTGGCCATATTCATGGTTCTTTCTCTTAACTAAAATCTACAGATGTTTGCATTTTAAGAAATATTTTATTTAAGCTATCAAAACAAATAAACAATATGCCCGGTGTCTACATAAACACCAGTGGTCCAATGGCATTTCTAAAAGTATATATAAACCCACTCCGGGATTGTTAATGGACACAGAAGTCATGAAGCCACCATAAGAAATGCAATACCAGCCATAAGTTATCTAATATTTCAAAAATAACAACATCCTGTAATGTTGTACAATAATTTTAAAGCAGATTGAACATAGACTTGCAATTTTCATAGGGGAAAAAAGTATGCACATTTTGTGATTTTTCTTTTTTGACACATTAATTGCTCTTCCATACACAAGGAGAACAAAAGCAGCAGCATGCCATATTTATTCAATGCAGGGTGAACCACAGGGGTTGTGGAACATTCTTTCTCCAACACTAGCCAAATTATCTCAGTGCCCAACTTGTAAGAGGCTGCAATAATACTCGATCATTTCAGAGTGCCGGTCGGGTTATGCATCATTTTAACAGCACGATGGCAGATTGTGATCATCTTCATGTTATAGGAATCTAGAGATAAGTGGCAGGCATGGTGAGTCATTTTCATACATCCTCATTCTGCATGGAAACTTTAAAGAGATAGTCAGAAATTGCTGTCTTCTGGCAAGCAATCCTTATGGAATGCCTGAGAATAAGGAGGCTTGTTTATATCTGTAGAGTCATTGGTAAAGTAATTATGACTTTTTGTGTTCAACTTGAGGGAAAAAAACATTAACAGAACAGATAATGTGTTATCAGCTTCTAGACTAGAAGCTCCATCAGGGTAGGAATAATGTCAGTTACATTTATTGAAGTATATTCAGTGCCTAGCAAAATACCAGAAACTTTTGTGTAGTTCATAAATATTGGTTTAGTGAACGATTCATGAATGAATGAACAATGTATATATTATAAATATTCAATGTTTGCATTACTTTTAGCTGTGCACATATAAAATATCCCCTGTCAATCTGAGAAGATGGATATTTGACCACTAAAATGTCTTAAAAAATAAGATTTTTTAACTTGTCATCACAATGTTTTTGTATGCACTGAACAGCTACTGCTTAACTACTTGAATAAAAAAGATATTCAGCATGTTTATGCCAATTCAACCGCCATCAACATTCGAATACCCACAAAAAAATCATCATCAGAGATAATCAGTTCTTTTGGTAAAGGCACAAAGCAGTTTGGAAAAACTTAATTGAAAACTGGACACAACTGGATGATGATTGCTGATGAATGCAATGGTGATGAATTAATTTATTTCTTAATGAGCAGGCTCAGATCCTTCGTTTCCTCTAAGAGATTAGCATATTTAAATACAATATGTTGTGTTTCTATATATGATCTAATCTTTTAAGCACTAAGCCTAGTTCCCTTATTTTATTATAAGGGAAAGGGACAAAAATAATTCTGTGTACGACTAAAGCACAGGCTTTAGGAAAAAAGGTGTGTCTGTAAATATGTTCTATATTTGTAATACAGATGTTATACTTAGACCCTGCCGATCTGTACGTCAGAAATTCTAATTTTAAATGATCTGTCACTGCAACTGGGTTCCTCCATTTCTTGTGATGTCACAAATGTACCATCTAGTGTCCCAAAAATAATACCCTATATTTTCTATCAAATCATGATTGTTTCATTTTTCTGCTCCTCTCCTAGTACGGACCTTTTTCAAGATTTTAATTTCTTTCAGGTTTAATTAGTTTCCTTTCTTTTCAATGTTCTTCTGAGGCATCTTAAAAGCATAGATGAGGGATTTGATTTAAAATCAGTGTGACACAAGGGTTAGTGAAGGATATCAGAAAATAAAGGAGTCATTTCACTGGAATGGGATTCAAGTCTGTTTTCAGGCTTGAGGCGGTCAGGCTGGACTCTGTTGATATTTATTCCTCTGTCATCTGAGTTGGTAAGTATAGATTTGAGTTAGAGAGTTGTTCCCTTCATTCAATTATAAGCACTTTATAGGGAGAGGCCAAGTCTTTCAATTCGTTTCCACTCCCCATAGTACTTGGAAACCTCCTTTCTCAATAGCAGGCTCGAAATGAACACTGCTTCCTAACCATTAAGAACCAAACCTGTATTACACAGAAGCCACAGAAACTAAAGTTATCAACAGATCTCCCAAGCCTGGACAGAAGAGAATATTGAAATAGAATTTTCCCTAGGGACCTCATCAGCTCACCTGGGGCATCAAGAGATCACCCGGGGCAATGTGAATTAACTCTTAGTTAGTGGAATTTTTGACCAACCAGAACTCCTGTTGACTTGCCATTCAAGACAGCAAGGTTTTTATTGTAATAGTGGCATTCATAACAAGACAAGTTAGCCCATATTGTCAGCTCCATAAATAATTGGGTCCCAGAAGGACTGGCAGAGAGCTTTGGTGATATATAGTTACCAAGTACACTGACAAATTGTGATCAGGCTGCCTTTGTTCCAAAAGCAGCCCGTCTCAATATAAACTCAGAATGGCAGGGGAATTGTGCAGCATAAAGCAGTCCGATAAATGAAGCTCCCATCTGTCATAGGGAGTTCCACCCCAGGACAGAGGTCACTGGATAATAATAATAATAATGAGAGCAATAATGTGAATAATGACATCATCATAATAATAGGTGAATGAGCTATAAAGAATACAAGTGGTGCCCATTGTCAACTCAGCGGTGCTGAAGGGGAACTTTGTCATCCCAGAAGATAGGCAAATCAAATTCAAACTGCCATTGTTTTCAACAGGGGGCAGAATCAGTTATAGGATTTTTCAGTCTCATTGACATTATGTGATTCTAGGCAGACGGGTAACAGAAGCATCTGTCAAAAATCACTGGTACACTTGATCTAATATGGGGAAGTGCATTGAGAAAATGCCCCAGTTCATAATAATATTAATAACACGAGAATGCCCAAACCTCCCATACGTATCAACACTTCTGTAACTATGAAATCTACCAAAGGAAGAAGAAGAAGAAAAGACTAGTCATTTCTGTCAACCAATAATTTGGCCTGATCAAACCTGTGAAATGTTTGTTCTTTTTATACTTAACTTCTTGGAGGCCAGGTAGGGATCAAGTCCGTGGAACACCTACTGTGTAGTCTACTACTTTGCATAAATTATCTATAAAGTTGATAGTATTATCCCATTTTATGGGTGAGACACTGAAAGAGTTAATAACTTTCCCAAGGATATGTGACTGGCAACTGGCAACGTTAGAACTCACATCCAGAGTCTGCTTCTTCAAAAGTCGATACCCTGTGGTTGGCTAGATAATATCCTCCCAAAGATGTCCATATGCAAATCCTCAGATTGTTTCTATGTTGCCTTATGTGGTAAAAGGGATTTTGGAGATGTGAATAAATTAAGGATCTTGAAAAGAGGAGATTATTATGGATTTTCCAGGTGTGCTCAATTTAACAAGAATCCTTAAGAGAGAGGTAAAGGGAAATTTGACTAGAGGAGAGGAGAAGGTGATATGGTCAAAGAAGAGATTGTACTGACGTCATCATGGTCCAAGGGAGGCCGTCAGCAGCTGGAAGATGAAAGGACATGGAAAGGATTCTTTTTTAAAGTCCTCAGAAGGAAACAGCCATGACAACATTTTGATTTTAGCCCTGTAAGACTCATCTTGAACTTCTAATCTCCAGAACTGTAAGAAATAAATTTGTGTCTCAATTCGTTACTCTTAAAAATATCAACAATAGGAAACATAAAAAACAATGATTTCTTAACCAATGGCAGAGCACACAGGCTGCTTTTGCATTAAGACCCAAAAATCTTCTTTGTCATCTTTATTTAATTAACAGCCTATGGGAGGATGGGCACAGGCTAATAAACAATATTCTCAGGAAGATGAGGGAAAGAGATGAAATTCTAATGGAACCCGTTGCTCTCTTGTTTTACAGAACCCGAGTCATCCTCTTGGGAGTGTAAACAGTTAAGCAAACCATGCTCATCACATAACACTCCCCAATAAATTGAGAAGAAAAACCACAAAGAATCAGAAAAGAAACTTTCGACCATTTCAAGGTTTGGGCTATTGAAAATTAGAGAAAGTTTAACTTAAGAAAATGAAGAAGAGGCAGAACAAAGCTCGTAGGTCTCCTTCTAAGACAACAGTTCACTTAATTAGAAGTTCTAAAACAGGTGAAATGTGTACATCCTACTTCTGAATCCATTACCAACTGTAGCATGGAGTTTTCCTTCCCAGATCCATAATCGTAAGAAGAGTACAATCCAACGCAGCTAAGGAGTAAAGAGACAGCCTCCCTACAATCTTGCACACAAACGCTAACTGCTGCCACCACCAGCGTCTTCAGTGCCAATTTAAAATATATTTTTTCAAAATTAAAAATATTTAATGAGATGTTTACGTCACACCCATTTGGGGAAACTAAGCTTTTATTTTAAGTATGAATAATACAGCTGCTTGGGTTTAAAAAACCCCCTCATTTCAATAAGAATACAGCGCAGCTGCCTTGATGAGCGACCACAGAAGTGCGGCGACACCATTGGTCCAAAGTTTGCATATGTAATGACGTCTCATAGCCCATGGCTCCCTTTTACAAACAGCGCCAGTTTGCTGGCATTTCATTGGTCGGCAAAGCTGTCAATCAACGATGTCTCCTCCATAAGCCCGGCAAAGCAAGGCGAGGGGGAAATGTGAAGTGTTGAATATATATGTGGATATAATTAGTTCTTTTAAAAGCGCAGTGGTCATCCATCCTCACATGGCTTTGTAAGAATTGGCTTAGTTAGCATCAGCTGCACAAGTTACTCTTGCATGATGTAAAGCGCTCATCATCTGACATTTTGTTCTAAAAACTATTTTCAAAATGTCAGCAAGTCTCCAGACTTCAACTCGGTGAAGGCCTACTCAAAATCTGCTACTAGCAACCGCTTCATGTTTTTTTTTTGATCCCTCCTCAGTGAATATTCATACAGGATAGAGTTTACTGTTAAGAAACCAAAAGAGGTGGGAAAAAAATCTTCCTTTTAGGCACTGTGATATAGGAGATACAGATTTCCAGCTCCAGAAAATATCATATGCAAAGGTAAGATCAGACTGAATGAAACTATGATAAAGATGCTAAAATATAGGTATTCAAGCGAATGATGGTAAAGCATAGAAAACTTATTAATGATCCCTATTACTGCTCATTGTGTATTCTGGGTAAAGACAGACACAATTAGAAAAATCCATAAATTGTGTTTCTGTGTGGACATTATTGCCAAGCAAACTATTTCATAGCTAGCTTCTCAATTGCCTATACCCATGGTCATAGCTAAGCTTCACTGCGGTCATTAGTAAATAAAAGTTCATTTCCAGGCTTGTCAGCACAACAGGACTGCACTGATTTGGGTTGCCCTGATTCACAATTTGAGGCTAGTTAATGCAGATAACATTTGCAATGACACCAAGCAAATGAATAGTGTGGCAAAACTTCTGGGGGCGTTTCTAGACTTCTGCCCTGTGATTAATAAAGCTTACACTTTCTATCACACATCATACAGACAGAAAGCAGGTATCTAGGCTACTGCCAAACTCAACTTTTCCACAGAGGCTTCAGGGCTCCCATAATTCCTCACACCTCTATAGGAATTAATGCAGTGTATGCCACTCAGATCGCTAGCTTAAAAATATGGATAAAGGTTGAGAGTAAGCCACCTTGAAAGTGGCAGGATATAGAATAAAGTAAAACAGCAGCACTCAAGATAGCAGGTGATGTCTCAATGACTTGGAAAACACAAATATGGAAAAAGAAGAGCCATTATCTTAACCTAGAAATAAGGATGTACATGAATAGGGAGGAGTGATAGCTTGGTGAGCGAGTTTGCAGAGTCCTTGCCCCAAAAGGCTCTAACAAGGCTTAGAATGTAAACCCAAAAACAAGTAACAAAGGTTCTCAGCATGGAACATAATCTTACAAGAGCACATGGACCTATACACACAGCAACATCCTTAGGGGGTTTTCAGTTTTTTAATACTAACTCTACTCATGGATTCCAAGTGTGCTAGTATGTAAGGATCTGTAGGTAATGTTAATACTGCTTCATTTTTTTCACCCAGAGTTTGCCACTTCATGAAGATATTTTAACTACTTGTCATTGATAATGATTACACACAAGTGACTACTCCTCATTAAAAACTTGGCACTAATACACAAATAATTATTGACACAATTAAGCTTTGACACTGTGCCCATCAAATTCCTTTTGTCCTTGCTATGTATCAGCCTCACATTCTTTTTTAAAAAGAAAAAATTATCTGTTTTAATCAGAGCTAAACTCCCTCAAGTTTGTTCACAGTATAAATATAAAGAAATGCTGAATTACTAAAAATAGCCAGGGTTCTACCCCGTATATTATTAGCATTCATAAAGGGGAAATGAAAAGGCAATGTTCAGACATTGAAGGAAAGACATCTAATGCAATAAAAAAAGAATAATTCAGCATGAGAGTCCCAAAATGAGAGAAGTCTGTCACTGGCAATGACTACAAATGAAATGTGGTGATGGTTATTTAAACAATCTATATGTCTGTACCAGCACATAACTGAATATATTATCCGCAACCTGTTTAATTTCATTCCCAACTTCTCAAAGTTGACAGAGTTATATGTTTGCTAATATAGTCAGTGCATAATTAGCCTGGTCAGTATGAATATTTAGCAAATGTTTTCAAAGAATTGTGGCCATTTTTCTTCCTAAAAAAAAAATCGTGGGAAAAAACAGCAACCACAAAACATTAAAGCCCTACGCAATCATTCCCATCAAGAAAGATAATACCATCTACTCTCTTCCAAATATAGTTTAGGCCACATCTGCTACAAGAGAGCTTGAAATATTATCATAGAAATGTTTGGATAATTAGCAATTAATTTCCATTGACTAATATACAATAAAAATAGAGCTGTGTATGCATGAAGCAAATCACAGTGTGTGGTCCCCCTTCCCTCCTAATCATATTTCCACATGGGCAAAATCTGGTTGATACAAATTCCAAAGGCAGTCTGAATCAGCTGAATAGACTAATGCACCAACTGCATTACACAGAAACTGAAAGGGGCACAAAGCAGACAGAACAGATATCCCAATACAAATATGCAAAGGGAACTGTTGCCATGTTCTATACCTCAGCCCTGCCCCAGTGCCCTCTACAATTCCCTTGGTTTTAATGGTAAATGTAGGGTAAAGATTGCAGATAATTGTAAGTGCTTGCCCTTAGTCTTTATTGTCTAGTTAATAATAAGTATTTTCACAAGAATTCCCATTACCCATATACATATCCCTCTCTGTTCATATCATCTGGTGTCGCTCTTCCCTTCAGCCACCTGATTCCTAAAGAATCAGAAAGCAGAGCTGGTGACAGTCATCTTGATCTACAATAGCCTAATATCAGTTCTGTCACCACACACATTGCACTCATCCCTACCCTACATAAGATTCTATTCAAAGGCATCTGCTTTACCACAAGATTCCAAACTATTCTCCAGCTAAATACAATTCAGCATTATATGAGTCTCGGGAAAGATTCTGAGATTTTATGAATATGAAATAATTTGTCACAGATTCTAAGAACATAAAGGAACATGTTTGTGAGGGGCAAGTATTAACTATGGAGTAAAGAAGGTGAACAACTAATAGGAATTAGAAAATGTATCAAATACCAAACTTAGTAATGAAATTAGACTTGTGTTAAAATTAGAATTTCGCCACTTTTTAGCTAAGTTTAAGCAAATCACTTGACCTCTACCTAAAGACATCTCATCATCTGCAAAAAAGAAAGAGTAAAACTCTTTTCATGAAGCTAATGCAAGAATGAAATGTAAAAATGTAAAAATAAATGTTAAGGTGACTGGCATTTTTATCCCTGAACAATAATAGCAATATAGAACCTACTGTCATGAAAGCAAGTAATGGCAAATCTGAAGTCACTACAACACTTGGTTTTTGACTTTTTACTGTTATTTACATTTCCCTAATCCTGAATTTTATCTTTTTCATGTTGATATCTTTTGGTAAATGTTTACTTTTGTCAGTTTCATTAAATCTCTGGTGGATTATAGAAGTAATAGATAAATTAAACACACACACACACACACACATCTGTTTGTGAATTGTATAAAGCATTAGGGTAAAATGTTCTGTGTGAAAAATGAGCACACATCCGTTGGTTAATGATTGACTTTCCTTAGGGAAAAGTGTTTCCACTATAAAAATATATATTTCAGGAAGTCTCCTGGAATTTATTTTGCCAAGATCATCACAGGTAAACAAGGAAAGGATTATGTCCAGAGGTTTATGAATTTGTTTAAAGTTCAGAGTTTTATGCCCTAAATTCTTTTTGACATTTGGTTTCATGCCCAAAATATGAATCTATGTCCCATAAAATTTGAGGGAATATAGATAATAAAACAACAGGTTGTTTACACACACACAAAATTTATTCCATAAACCCTTCTCAAAACAACTGTGAGATAGGAGAATTATCCATTTTAATGTTTATCACCTTCCCCTATCTATCAGTGGAGGAAATGTTGACACTTAAGTCATTCAAGGCAGATTGCATAAAGCAGAAGTGATGAAAGGAAAATAAATGTGCAGGATCATTGAAATTTGGCCACAGAAGTACAGTTCTGGGACTGGACCTGTGCACTAACTCCCACTTACCTCATAACAATTTATGGTTATGGCAGCAGTGGCCAGGAAAGTGACATCTGGGTCTTTTCATTGGCTGAGACTTGCCAGATGATCACTGCACTCTCTCCCTCCAGGAGTAGAACAAAAAAGGAGTGATAGGAACCAGATATTATACTAGTCTATAAACTAACTTTAGAGTATTTGAAAGACAATCACATAAAATATGACATCTGTCTTTCCCACCAACCATACAAGATTAGTAAAATGATTGTCTTCATTATACCCATTTCATAGGTGAAAAAAACTGAGGCTAGGAAAAGTTCAAAGCTTTGCCTGAAATCAAGAATTCTATGAGACAGACCAGATTTGGGATCCAAGACATTGTTCCAATATTGTTTCAAGACTCTTGCAACCAACCACGCTGTCTCTTACACAGGCAACATTCATTTTTATGAAGTTGTCAAATCTCCTGTCCATTGCTGCAGCTCTGAGTCAATTCTGGGCTTCCTTCAAAAACTTATTCTGAATCTCTTTTAAAAATATTCATGAACATTTTTTCATTACATGTTAACTGATATATCTTGCTCTTAAAAAGAAAGATGTGCCATTTTATCCACAGCTAGATTTTTCTTTGATTCTTTTTTAGGTAAATACTTGTTTGATTCTTTCCTAAAAAGATTCAAACACTTGTTTGATTGTTTTCTTTGAAAGCAAACATTAGAGATTTGAACAGACAGTAATGAGGCAGCCTCTATTGCTCTCTTCCTATGCCTACCTTTCAAGCAACATTGACTAAATAACTTCATAATCTTTCTCTTGAACTACTTATGCCAGAACTGATAATATAAATATTTTAAGCTGTTAATATAGATAGATTTTTATTTTCTTGACTCTTTACCCTCCGAAAATGGATTAGATGAATTTTCTGGTCAGTTTGCTACCCCATCAAGAAAGCAATGGTGTCCAATTTTGAAATGTGAGAATGGCTGATTGGTCTTTAATGAAAGGTTCTAATTTATACCAGTCTCTGTGAAAACACATGACTAGTTTCTGTTAATAGCCTAAATGATCACAGTTCCACCAATTAAAGTTAACAAGCCAGTAGCCAGTATAGCTCACATCAAGAAACAAATATATATTACTCACAACTATAAGTCTGGACTGAGAAAGGGAAAAGGATGGAATTAATATGAGTTGCAACTTCTCTTCATTTTCTCTATTCTTGGTGTGTTCTAACCTATATTAAGATTGTTAGTATAGTCATACAGAAAACATGGGACTTGAGCCAACTCTTAAGCTGTCTCAGAAATGAAACTTGTGGGGCACCTGAGGAGATTCCTGAATTTAGAACTTGCCCATGTTATCTTTCTTCACTAGTGGTCCCCGCATATGGCACATGAGAGCTGGAAAAGGGTTTATTCACATCTCTTTTTTTCAGTTATATTTTATGAATTCACCTTTTCTATTTATGGCAAATAATACTGGTTTTCTAATTACAGTACTGATATAAAAGTTCCTTTTAAATGAATTTTCAGTTTTAAAAAAGTAAGTCTGGTTTTGGTAAAAATGTTAACTAATGTTGAAGTCAGATGGAAGAGATCAAGGTTAGTTAAGGCAAAGAAAATAGAGGAGGTCAGTGTTACAGACTGAATAGGGCTCCCCTCCCCATTCATATGTTGAAACCCTAAGCCCTGATGTGATGGAATTTGGATATGAGGTCTTTGGTGGTGATAAGGGTTAGATGAGGTCATAAAGGTAGAACCCTCATGATCAGATTAGTGACTTTATAAAAAGAACAGAGAGAGATCACCCTCTCTCTCTGCCATGTGAGGCCTCAGTAAAAAAGCAGCAATTTGCAAGCCAGCAAGCAGGTCCTCACTAGAAATTCAATATGCCAACACCTTGAACTTGGACTTCCCAGCCTTTAGAACTGTGAGAAATTTCTGTTTTTTAAGCCACCCAGTCTATGTATGTTGTTATGGCTGCCAAAATAAATGAACACAGTCAGAAAATTTAGAGAAATATACAAAATAACCAACACCCATGGATAAAAGACACAATGTGAAAAGAACTTATGCCCACCCTCAGATTGGGGTGAGCCAAGAATTCAGTTGGAGTTTGATCAAATGGAAGAAGAAACCTCTGAGGTTGCACTTGGCGTGCACTACTCTTAGCCATCTTTGTAGCAGGACTCCCTCCCCATTCTAATGAAATTAACAAAGAAAAAGGGAATATAGGCTGATGAAATAGAAGTGGGTCAACATGTTCTCTAATTAATTCCATCCCAAAGGCTGGTCTGAAGAGAAATTTGGGCGAAAATATGCAATAGAGGACGAGTAAAAGGATTTGACAGGGTTATCATCTTGAGAGTTTTTGAACATTGTGTCCCCCTATCAGTTCTTCCACTGGTTTATTCACAACCAGTACCAGCAAATCAATCTTGTGGCATTTGCATTACTTCTCATTCATTCTCTTATCATCAATGCCTGGGAGGAAACCAGACCTGAAAAGTAGTGGGATTTACTTTCTTGAGGAACAAGGCTGAGGACTGCAGCTTTGGTAGTGATTTGTTGCTTAGTGAGGCCAGTAAGTTTCAGACCATAATGAGGAGGCAGTGAGACTAGAACCACAGTAAAAAACTAAGAGCCACAGCCAGGTGTAGTAGCTCAGGCCCATAATCCAGCATTTTGGGAGGCTGAAGTAGGAGGATTATCCAAGGTCACGAGTTTGAGATCAACCTGGGAAACATAGCGAGATGTTGTCTTTACAAAAAAAAAAAAAGAAACGAAAAAGATAGCCAGGCATGATAATTCACATCTGTCATCCCAGATGCTACAAAGGATAAGGCTGGAGGATCACTTGAACCCAAGAGATGAAAGCTGAAGTAAGCATGATCATACCACTGGGCTCCAGCCTGAGTGACAGAGTGAGACCCTGTCTCATAAACAAACAAATAATTGCTTAATTGAGTTGCCATGCAGATGTGGAAAATACTTAAAGGGGTTCATAAAGAATTGAATTTAGAGGCATCTGGCGCCCATGCACCCAGCTGGGCTGGCATTTCCACTGCTCCTTCTTCCTTTCCAGGATGCCCAGGTCTCCCTGCCACAACCTCCATTGCCCTGTGATGTGCAGGGCGGCAGCTCCCATCTTCGGCAACCTGCTCTTCACAGGAAGCTCTGCCACCACTGCCACCACTACTCAGACATCATGGTGGTCTGGGCTGCTGCCACAGCCACGGATAACACAGCTGTGGTCATTGCCTGCCCATGCCTGAGGTGACCCATGACTTTGGACCATGAAGGCCCCGCAAGCAGGATCTTCTGAGATCACTGCTGCCCGGCTGCTGCTGCCACTGCCACTGCCACACCACACCCCTCACCTGGAACCAGGCCTGTGGAGCTCCCCCTGCATACAGGGAGATGGCTGCCGCCGGTTATGGATACCATCACCGGTTTACTCTCCTCTGGATTGCAGGCTTCAGCACCTGCAGCAGTGAGTTAGCACCAACTGCTGGGGATCCAAGGGAGTAAATCTACAACCCCACTGCATGGACAGACTCCAGGGCAGTGGGAAGTGGGTTTCAGAGTATCCATATACCTGTTGGCGGATACCAGGATCTGCAGAGAGATTTTGAATCACAGCTTCCCCCTTAATTAAATCTCACAACTGCAAAAAGGACTGCCCTCAACCTACAGTCCAACTACAGAACTGAACAAAGCAAGAGGAAATACATTAGGAAGAATAGGAGATTGAACAAACAGAAGTAAAAGCAACCCCTCCACCCCTGAATAACAGAATTAAAGAAGACAGGTAAGTGGAGGGAAGGGAAAAGTAGGGAGGAAGAATCTGTACAAATGAAGAAAAACCAAAAGAAGAATATAGGACTCACACAGACCCCTGGGAGGTCAGACACTGAGAAAACTGACTTCAGAACACAAGCAATGAAGAGCCCCCAGAATGACTGGTCACATGCAACAAACCCAGACATCAAGACATTAACAAAGAGAATTAAAAAAAATTGAGGAGAGACAAGAGGAAAATAGGAAGGAGCAGATGACAGAAATAACAGCAGTAAAGAATACTGTGATGGAAATAAATAACAAACTAATAAGCATGGAAAGCAGAATTAGCCAAGTAGAAGAAAGAATCTCAGCCTACCTGGGCTTGGTGGCTCAGCCTGTAATCCCACATCTTGGGAGGCTGAGGTGAGTGGATTGCCTGAGCCTGCAGGTTCGAGACCCGCCTGGGCAACTTGGCGAGACCTCATCTCTACAATAAATAAAAAAATTAGCTGGGCATGGTCGCGCATGCCTGTAATTCCAGCTACTTGGAGGGATGAGGCAGAAGGATCGCTGGAACCCAGCAGGTCAAGGCTCTGGTGGCCAGGAGCGGCCACTGCACTCTAGTCTGGGTGACAGAGTGAGACTCCAACTCAAAAAAAAAAAAAAAGAATCTCTGAGCTTGAAGACCAAAACACAGAACTAACCCAAACTGTCAAAAACATAGAAAAGAAGCTTCAAAAGACAGAAAAAAACCTTCAAGAGATGAACGATTACTTCAAGAGACCCAATATAAGAGTAATTAGCCTTCCTGAGGCAGACAGAGAGTCAGAAGTCACACTGGAACAAATATTTCATGAAATCATTCAAGAAAACTTCCCTCATCTCATCAGTGATGCAAAATGTCAAACATGAGAGATTCAGAGAACTCCTGCAAGACAACAAATGAGAAGACCAACTCCCAGACACATAATAATTCGCCTAAACAAAGTAGGTATAAAAAAATCCTAAAGGCAGCAAGAGAAAAATGTCAGACTACCTACCAAGGAAGACCAATTAGAATAGAAGCAGATTTATCTACAGAAGCCCTCCAGGCTAGGAGAGCCTGGAGCCCTATGTTCAAAATTCTAAAAGATAAACAATTTCAACCAAGAATAACCTACCCAGCCAAGCTAAGCTTCAGTGAGGGAGAATTGAAATCTTTCCCAGATATCCAATCCCTAAGCACCTACACTGCCACCAGACCACCTCTACAAGAAACACTTAAGAAAGTACTGAACACAGAAGAACAGGAAAAAAGAACAACAACATTCTTCACAAGAGTACAGGCAAAGATTAAAAACACACATGAACCAACTCCAAAACCAAAAGAAAGACAACAAA